>NW_007253013.1:849187-850014 GCF_000164805.1 Carlito syrichta | reverse complement strand
GGTCGCGGCTACAGTGGCCAGGAGCGGCCACTGCACTCCAGTCTGGGTGACAGAGCGAGACTCCAACCCCCAAAAAATAAAAGAAAAGAAAAGAGAGAGAGCATATTCCTGGAAAAATATAACGCAATTGGGAGTTGATATATATCTTGGTGAAGCTTAGAATTAGCATACTAGATTGTGGATTGGAACATAAATTGCTGTCATCTATATTTAGTTCAAAGGTTGACAGCCAACAATACACATTCTGAACTAACGATTTGATGCGCACTGCTGCGCGTTGTAGTATTGGCCAGTAGGGGGCGACATTGTGACACAGAGGACGCGTTAAATGGTGAGATTATATTTCCGTATCAATTACTGTATTTTAGAATAAAATGATGAATTCGAGTTTGAATCCCTCGAACTCTTACATGAACACGGAGACACGCGTATTTCGGACAGGTGTATGAAAGCTGTGAGTGGCCCTCGGTGAAGATTGACTCGGCACTCTGGAATCTGCATTAAAGCCGCGGGGCTGGGATAGGGCCTTCCAGGCTCCTGAAAGCAGTGCCCCTGGCAGGGCTCAGAGTCACCCAAGGGAAAGGTCGGGCCTTGGCATGGCAGTGGGTATTACAGTGCATCTCACTTCTTTAGAGCTCCCCATCCAGTCATTTCAGCTAATAAAATCCCATTCAAAAAGTGGCAGGGCTAGGTGGCTCAGCCTGTAATCCCAGCACTTTGGGAGGCCGAGGCGAGTGGATTGCCTGAACTCAGAGGTTCGAGACCCATCTGGGCAACTTGGCGAGACCTTGTCTCTACAAAAAATCAAAAATTAGCCGGGCGTGGTA
>NW_007253013.1:846719-848784 GCF_000164805.1 Carlito syrichta | reverse complement strand
AAAAAAAAAAAAAAAAAGTGAAGCAAGGTAGAAAATAAGAACATTTACTAGACATAAATTTATGTCACTTAAGGAGACATGTAACTCCCAACTTAGAGCCTATTTATTCTTATTTTAGACATAATTCTAACCTATTTGTTTTTCTGGTACATAACAGATTAAAAAATAGCTATTTGGAAAAGGGAAAAATTGTTAGAGGCAGATACAAAAATAGACTCAAGTTTAGAAAGCCAGTAGCAAGACAGGGAGCAGAAAAATAAAGAGAAAGCCGGGCGCAGCGGCTCACACTTGTAATACCAGTGCTTTGGGAGGCTAAGATGGGAGGATCGCTTGAAGCCAAGAGTTTGAGACCAGCTTGGGCAACATAGTGAGTCTCTCATCACTACAAAAAATAAGAAGAAGAAGAAGAAGATGAGAAATAAAGATAAATGAAAAGAATAGAAAACAAAAATTTGAGGACCTGGGACTGATGGAACAGAGACAGATAGCCCCCGAGTCTATCATATGCCAGCTCAGGGCAATTACAAAGCAGACCCAAGTCATGGAGTTGTGGGACCGAGTGTGACGTAGGTACAGAATGCTCAGTTTTATAAGGCATAAGGCAATGAGGATAGAAAGATTTCTATCAAAATAGGGGAAATAGAAAAAAATGCCAGCCAGGCACGGTGGCTCACGCTTGTAATCCCAGCACTTTGGGAGACAGAGAAGAGAGCTGCCTGAGCCCCCAGGTCTGAGACCAGCCTGGGCAACGTGGCGAGACCTGGTTTTTAAATGAATGAAAAAAATTAACTGGGCATGATGGCAGACGCCTGGGGTTCCAGCTACTTGGAAGGCTGAGGCAGAAGGATCGCCTGAGCCCAGTAGGTCGATGCTGTGGTGGCTGTGAGCTTGCCACTGCAACCCAGCCTGGGAGACAGAGTGAGACTCCGACTCAAAAAAAAAAAGAAAGAAAATGCAGCCAGGCCGGGTGGCTCAGCCTGTAAACCCAACACTTTGGGAGGCCAAGGCGAGTAGATTGAATTGCCTGAGCCTGTGGGTTCGAGACCCACTGGGGCAACTTGGCAAGACCTCATTTCTACAATAAATCAAAAATTATCCAGGCGTGGTCGCAAGTGCCTGTGGTTTCAGCTCCTTGGAAGGCTGAGGCGGAAAGATCGCCGGAGTCCAGCAGGTCGAGGCTGCCGTGGCCGGGAGCGTGCCACTGCACTCCAGTCTGGGCGACTCCAACTCAAAAAAAAAGAAAGGAAGGAAGGAAGGAAGAAAGAAAAAAGAAAATGCCACAAGCAGCAGTTTCAGTGATTAGGAACTTGCCCTTCTTGCCTGGTGAGTGGCAGCTGGGGCTCTCAGGCTCTGGAGGCAAATTCTGGCTGCTCTGTGTGTTAGAGGACCACCCGTGGGTCATTCAAACCCTCTTCACCTCTACTTCCTCCTCTGTTTTACTTCACCTCTGTTTCCTCCTCTGGGATTCAAGTATTACTAGAGACAACGCATGTCAACTGCTTAGCCCGGGCCAGGCTTAGCTTCCATCCCCATTTTAAAGTTCCAGGTCATCCAAAGTGTAACCGCACGACTGTGACCTCTGCCCCTTGCCAGCCCTCCCAGGACCTCCCGTGTCCCCTTTCCACTCACAGGGGTGGGACTGGACCACCTCTGGGCTCAGGGTTCCGGCTGTGGCCAGCAGCGCATTGTTCTTTGTGCCTGCTAGAAAGCAACCCCAGGTGCCCTGCCCCAGTCATCCCTGGCTATATAGCCGCTCTGACCCCCATCCCAGGTCCCTCTGCTTAGTTAGTGGAAGGAGTACTAACCTGTTCTCAGTGCTGCTTCAGTCGTTGCCTGATCGGGTTTTTTTTTTTTTAACTTTATTTTTATTTATTTATTAACGTACTTATTTTTGAGGTGGGGTCTCACTCTGTTGCCCAGGCTGGAGTGCAGTGGCACCGTCATAGCTCGTGGCAGCCTTGACCTCCTGGGCTCAGGCTATCCTTTCACCTCAGCCTCTCGAGTAGCTGGGACTACCGGTGTACTCCATCATGCCTGACTAATTTTTTTTTTTTTTTTTTTTTTA
>NW_007253013.1:838530-846699 GCF_000164805.1 Carlito syrichta | reverse complement strand
CAGGTGGGTCTCGAACCCGTGGGTTCAGGCAATCCACTCATCTCAGCCTCCCAAAGGTGCGGGATTACAGGCTGAGCCACCGAGCCCGGCGCCTGACTAATTTTAAAATTTTTTTTTGTAAGGACAGAGTCTCTTTATCACCCAGGCTAGTCTTGAACTCCCGGGTTCAAGCAATCCTCCCTCCTCAGCCTCCCCAAGCACCAGGATTATAAGCGTGAGCCACTGTGTCTGGCCTGGTCAGGTTTCTTGATGTGAAAGCTTCATTCCTCTTCATTAACCCTCCCCACTTCTCCCAGGAATGTATTTTTAGCACCTGGTGGCTTTGATGATAGCCCAGTGTTTCCACGCTGGGCCGCAAAGTAGAACTCTGCCGTAATAAAGTACCAGAAACTGGGAAGGCTTAAGACAGCAGAAATTTATTCTCTCCCAGCTCTGGAGGCTGAGAGCCTGAAGTCGAGGTGTCAGCAGGGCCCTGAGCCCTCTGGAGGCTCAAGGCCTGGCTCCTTCCTCATCTTTCCAGTTTTTGAGGGGTCCAGGTTCCCTCGGTTTATGGCTGCATCACTCTAACTCGGTCTTCATCCGCACATGGCCTCTTCGCCTCATGTCCGTGTCTTCCCCTCTTCTGTCTCATCTCAAGACACTTGTCATTGGGCTTAGGATCCATTCGGGGAACACAGAATGATCTCATGTCGAGATCCTTCATCACATCTGCCACGATCCTTTTTCCAGATAAGTTTCCATTCACTCACAGGTTCCAGGCCGTGGGCGAATCTTCTTTCTGGGGGCCACCATTCAACTCACTCCATATTCCATGTCTTAATGAGCACTGAAGGAGACAGGGAGCATGGAGGATGACTATGTAATTTGTGGTCTTGAATAATCTCCCCAGCCTTGTGTGCTAAAAGCCATTCCTATTCTCCCTCCTGCCTCCCACTCCACGACCACACAGGTCATTTTTATGCTGAGTACTGACCGGAGAGATCTTCCGTATCCCAAGATCTTCCCATGGAGGCACTCTGCTGCCCGCCTCAGGCCAGTTTCCCCAAATCTGGGTCCTGTGAGTCCCCAGGAGCGTCTCAGTCCCTCAATGCACTTACTTGTTCTCCTGAACCTGGTGGAAGCCGAGGGCTCTGCCGTGGACGTTGACCTCACACCATGAGTGTTTCACGCTAGCCCCACTGGGAGTCACCTGACTCCACTAGTGTCAGCCCTGTTGGAAGTCCTGGGCACCAAACGTGTATCCAACACATACATACACACTCACACACTCATACACACAGTCTCTCACACACAGGCATTCACACTTGCTTGCACACTCACACAAACAATACACATACCACATACACACACACTCTTATACATACCACACACTCATACAGAGTCTCACACACATGCACTCACACATACAACACACACTCATACATTCAACACTTGCTTGCACACTCACACACACACACAAACACACATACCACACACACACACACACACACACTCTTATACATACCACGCACTCATACAGAGTCTCACACACATACACTCACACATACAACACACACACACACACACACACTCATACAACACACACACTCATGCACTCTCACACACATAACGTGCATACACACACACACACACACACACACACACACACACACACACACACACACCCTTCAGTGTCGCCAGGCTGGCAGCAGCTCCATCAGTCCCTGCTGGTATTCTGAAAAGGCTGTCTATAATCAAACTCGTGGAATTGGCTCCTATTTTCCTGTGAATTTTCAGTGTTTTAGGCATGATCTGCGTTTCTCTTTTCATTACTTGTCCTCGTAATTTAAATGTTTTTGTGCAATTTGTGAATATGAAAGAACCACGATGAAAGGAAGCGGCCCCTTGCCTATTGATCTGTCTCCAGCCCTGCCTGGGCACGGGGTTGTTTGCCTTCTAAGGATAACGGAGTGTAGGTTTTATTTATTCATGAGTGATCCACAGCATCTAGAGGAAGCTGAATTAATCTAGTAGACACTTATGTTTCGACTTTTATTTTTGGCTAGGTAACTATGGAAACGCCTCCTCTCTCCTCTCCCCCCTCCTCCCTCCCATTCCTCTTTCAGCCTGGGGTCCCCAAAGCACTCCAGGTCTGGAGAGCACTGGAACCCCAGTACCGCCATTAGGAATCTGTGACCTCAAACCAGACATGGAGCCAACATATGCCTCTGGCACTGGAGACACCAGGCCTGGGGCCCACTGTACTCTTAGGAGCCCATGAATATGTCATGATTATCTTTCAATTAGAAGAAAAAGCATTAACTGTAGGTTGAAGAATATGTTTTAATATATCCTGTCAACATATTTGTTTTTATACCAATGCAGTCATAAACTAGAAGTGTTCATATTTTTATAGAAAAAAGAGGCCCAGGAAAATCAGAATGCAACCTTAGACACACCCCCTTTCCGAGCCTGTTTCTTTGGGGGGACCCTGAGTGTGGTCATCTGGAGCTCCCAGACTGCTGTAAAGATCCAAGGAAATGATGGGTGAGCCCACAGTCGGTGCTCAATAATTGCGGCTTCTTGTACCCCCTTCCCTTTCCTGAGCTCCAAGGAAACAATCGCAGACCCCACATGCCTGCTAGAAGTTTGCCCAGGCCTCCTTGCCGACAGGATGCAGTCCCATATTTTACTTCCTGTTGGGCTTTCAGCAAAGGCCTCCACCCCCCCTGCTAAGAATGCTTCAGTGCCCTGAGCCCAGTTGGTAGGAGTGAGCTCTTGCAGATCCCCAAGAGCAGAGCGGGCCTCGGCCACAAATCACACTGTCCACAAGGGGGTCTGAGATGGGGGGCTAAGCTGGGTGGGGGAAGCCTGAAATCTTGGCCCCAGCAAAGCGCGTTGGATCCATCATTTTCTTAAGAAAGGCACTCCCTGTTCCATCCCCCTAAGTCAGGCCTTGGCAGGGCCTGGAGAGGGTCCAGTACTCACTGGATTTTCTAGTAAGTCTTCCTTGGATAGCTGCTCTCTGAGTTCAGTTTCATATTTACAAATCACAACTTGGAGTCGCACAGAAACATTTAAATGATGAGAAAAACAATGAGACAGGAAATGTAGATCATCGCTACAATAGTGACAATTCATAGGAAAATAGGAGTACCATTTGGATATAACATTTTCAGAATACCTGTAGGATTCATGGTACTACTGTCCACCTTGAGGCATTGAGTTGGGGAGTGTGTGTGTGTGTGTGTGTGTGTGTGTGTGTGTGTGTGAGAGAGAGAGAGAGAGAGAGAGAGAGAGAGACACTTGTGGGTACTTTGGCCAACACCACCGCTGTCTTGGTCCATTTGGGCTGCTACAACAATACCTTGGACTGGGTCATTTATAAACAATAGAATTTTATTGCTCACGGTTCTGAAGGTTGACAAGTCCAAGATCAAAGGGCACTAAAAATTTTTTTATTTTAAAGATGTGGGGTACATTTCAGGGTTAGGTATACAAATGTTCATCGTGCAGATACCCATGTTGATGAGGTGTGCCCTCCCCCAGCAGTTTCCCACTACTCACAATCCCTTTTTTATAAAGGGCACTTTCTAAGTGTCCTCACAGGATGGAAGGGACAAGGGAGCTCCCTCGGACCTCTTTTATATAAGGACACTAACCCCATTTATGAGGGTGGAGGGTTCATGACTTAATTTCCAAAGGCCCCACCTCTTAATTCTAACACATTTTGTATTAAGTTTCAGCATACAAATGTTGGTGGGATATCAACATTCAGAGTGTAGCAACTGCCCCCCCAACCCCCTTAGTCAGTACTACCAGGAGTTACAACCTGCTGCGCATGGAGCTTAAATACTTTTTCCTGTAGTCCTCAGAACCACCCTACGAGTAGTTTCTAGGAGTTAGGCATTATTCCCATTTTACAGATGAGAAAGCTGAGGTTCAGAGAGAATAAGTGCAGATTCATCCCTCTATGCTCTACCCTGTCAGACTCAAAGGCCCTTTATACAAGAAAAGTTTTGAGCTGGGTGCAGCAGCTCACGCCTGTAATCCCAATACTTTGAAAAGCTGAGGTAAGATCACTTGAGCCCAGGTGTTTGAGACCAGCCTGAGCAACATAGCAAGACCTTGTCTCTACAAACATTAAAAAAAATTAACCAGATGTGGTGGCTTGCCCCTGTAATCCCAGCTATTTGGGAAACCGAGTTGGAAGGATCACCTGAGCCCAGGAGGTCGAGGCTGTGGTGAGCTGTGATGGTGCCACTGCACTCCTCCAGCCTGGGTGACAGTAAGACCCCGACTCAAAATAATTTGTTTAATAAATAAAATATTAGGTCGTGCTTGGTGGTTCAGCCTGTAATCCCAGCACTTTGGGAGGATGAAGTAAGTGGATTACCTGAGCCCACGGGTTTGAGACCAGCCCAGACACCTTGGTGAAACCTCATCTCTACAATAAATAAAAAATTAGCCGGGTGTGGTAGCGCGCCCCTGTAGTTCCAACTACTTGGAAGGTTGAGGTGGAAGGATCGCCTGAGCCCAGCAAGTAGAGGCTGTGGTGGCCATGAGTGTGCCACTGCACTCCAGCCTGGGTGACAGAGTGAGACTCCAACTCAAAAAAATAAAAATAAATAAATAAATAGCACTGTGAACAGACCACCTAGGGGACTTGGCCCTGGAAACACCCCTTCGCGCAGAGAAGAGTAGGGTAAGACATTCTGTGTAGAGCCACCAGAGGGGAATGTCTTAAGAAGTGCTAGAAATTTATCTGAATATTTTCTAAGCTCTGTTTCTGGGAATATCCTTTACCAAACTGACTACAGATCTCGGTTCTCTAGGACTGTTAGCTGGTTATGCTGATGAATGCTAAATGGGTTTTACATTTCCATCAACAACCTGAAGACCTGCTCGATATTTAGGCCTCATCTGTGGAAATCTGCCTACATGCAAATGCACGCATCTGCTGAGGCCAAATGCAAAACAACCCTTCAGGTCTTTCAAAGCCTGGGAGCTTCTGGGGGAGTCAGATGGGCAGAACCAACAGACTTCTAGTACCTTCTGGAGAGGTCCCCAGTTTTGTGTACTGTGCTTTCCTATGTGAACTAACTGTACATTGGTATGGCTGATTGAACAGATTTCCTGTGGGCCCCTATTCCTTTGGGGTCCTGGAGAGCCCTTAGAATGTTTACTTGTTGGAGCAAGATGATCAAGCCATGAGTAGCCGGACACTCCCACACTCGCCACTAGGGGACTGCTTTGCACAGGTGGCAGGTGCCCACCGGAAGTTGTAACTGGGATGAGGAGCCCAGCTCCTTCCCGTTGGGTAAATATTGACTTGTGGTTTTGTATCATGGCAATCAAGGCCTTTTCTCCCTGATCCTTCCAAACTCCGAACTTTCGCTCCATTCTGTACACTGGCCGCCCCACCCCTCCATTCTGTCTTCACAGACCATGGTGTTTTCCATAATAAGCTGAAAAAATAAGTGTAACAAATCTCTTTGTTTTGTTCACTCCGGCCCTTCCTCTGCTTTTCTGACTGGCGGAAGTTTTCTCCTGCCTCCAGGCCTGGAGATGACTTGCAGGCCCCACCTGGGAACACTCTGTTCCATGGTGCCCCATTTAATGCCCAGATGGATCAGATCCCAGCTTTGGCTGCCTTCCTTTGGGATCTGAGTTACCAGCTGCTTGTGTGTGTGTGTGTGTGTGTGTGTGTGTGTGTGTGTGTGTGTGTGTGTGTGTGTGTGTGTGTGTGTCTTCCTTCCTTCCTTTTTCTCTTTCTTCTTTTATTTATTTATTTTTTTTGAGTGGGGTCTCACTCTGTCACTCAGGCTGGAGTGCAGTGATACGCAGCTCACCTCAGCCTCGACCTCCTGCGCTGACAATCCTCAGTCTCTTGAATACCTGGAACTACAGGTGCTCACCACCACACCTGGCTTAATGTTTGGTCTGCTATGCTGCCTAGGCTAGTATCGAATTCCTGGCCTCACATAATCCTCCCACCTCGACATCCCAAAGTGCAGGGATTATAGGCGTAAGCCACCTGCCTCATGTGTGCATTCTTAGCATCCTGGGCATAGCTTCCACCTCAGTCTTACCTCGCTCTACCATAGTGGTCCCTTTGCTATTGGTAAGGCTAGGATCTTCTGGGGGTGGAACCATGTATATATTTTAAAAATTTATTTTAATTTTCTGTAGAGATGCAATCTCACTGTGCTGCTCAGGCTGGTCTCAAACTCATGGCCTCAAGAGATCCTCCTGCCTCAGCCTCCTAAAATGCTGAGATTATAGTCATGAGCCACACACCCAGCCTCGTGGTTTTTGTTTTGTTTTTTTGTGGCCCCTATCCTTAGCAAAGTAACTGGCACAGATTATATGCACTCAGCTACAGTCGACTGGATTAATATAGCATTTTCTTTTTTTTTTGAGTTGGAGTCTCTGTTGCCCAGACTGGAGTGCAGTGGCCGCTCCCGGCCACCGCAGCCTCCACTTGCTGCATTCCGGCGATCCTTCAGCCTCCGCCTTCCGAGTAGCCGGAATTACAGGCGTGCGCTACCACGCCCAGCTAATTTTTTTATTTATCGTAGAGATGAGGTCTCACCAAGTTGCCCAAGTGGGTCTCGAACCCGCGGGCAAGTGGGTCTCAAACCCGCGGGCTCAGGCAATCCACTCACCTCAGCCTCCCAAGGCCTGGGATTACAGGCTGAGCCACCAAGCCCGGCTAGCATTTTCAAGGTCGAAGGAAATATCATCCACTCCACAGATGACTAAATACATTGTTTCAGCCCCTCTTTATATAAAGACTTTTTTCCCATGAGAAATTTACACTGCAACTCACTAAGAACTAGGTGCTTCTATTATACTGTAGTTAACCTTCAACGAAGGTCTACTGAATGAATCAATGAGTAGATAGAATGATGAATGATGGGCTGTGCATGGTGGCTCACGCCTGTAATCCTAGCACTTTGGGAGGCTGAAGCAAGAGGATTGCTTGAGCCCAGGAGTTCCAGGAGTTCGAGATCAGTCTGGGCAACATAGCAAGACTGTATCTCCACAAAAAAATAAAATAAAATAAAATAAATTAGCTCGGCATGGTGACATGTGCCTGTAGTCTCAGTTATGCGGGAGGCTGAGGCAGGAGGATGGCTTGAGCCCAGGAGGTCGAGACTGCAGTGAGCCATGATCATGCCACTACACTCCAACCTGGGCAACAGAATGAGACCCTGACTCAAAAAAAAAAAAAAAAGATAAATGAATGAATGACGTATCTCTTTATTTTTTGTTTTATTTATTTTATTTTTTGAGTTGGAGGCTCACTCCTTTGCCCAGACTGGAGCGCAGTAGCTGTTCCCGGCCACCGCAACCTCGACCTGCTGGGCTCCAGCGATCCTTCTGCCTCAGCCTTCCATGTAGCAGGAACTACAGGCGCACGCTACCACGCCCGGCTAATTTTCGATTTATTATAGAGACGCGGTCTCACCAAGTTGCCTGGGCGGGTCTCGAACCTGTAGGCTCAGGCAATCCACTCACCTCGGCTTCCCAAAGTGCTGGGATTACAGACTGAGTCACTGAGCCCGGCTCGTATCTCTTTACATTTAAACTCTTTAATATGAAGTAGACCCATACAGAAAAGTGCACAGGTTATAAGCAAACAGCACAAAATTCTTACAAAATGCACACAAAATGTGAATAAATGAATTGAGCCGGTACCCCCAAACCCTCTTCCTGCCCTCTCTCAGTGGCCGTGCCCATAGCCTTCTCTTCATAAGCAACTGATTTCCCAATTTTTATCACCATAGATTTGCTTTGTCTGTTTTTGATCTTTATACACATGAAAGAATGCAGTATGATTTCTTTGTGCCTAGCTCCTTTTGCTTAACATCATGTCTGGGAGATTCACGTGTGTTGTGGTATATTCGCTGTGGTTTGTTCATTTTCTTTGCTGCGTAGCATTTCATTGTATGATTATCATGGTTTACAAGGGGGACCCAAAATTTATTTATAAAAAATTCTGAGCCAGGCTCGGTGGCTCAGCCTGTAATCCCGCGCCTTTGGGAGGCTGAGGTGAGTGGATTGCCTGAGCCCGAGGGTTCGAGACCCGCCTGGGCAGCGAGACTTCATCTCTACAATAAATCAAAAAATCAGCCAGGCGTGGTAGTGCATACCTGTAATTCCGGCTACTCGGAAGGCTGACGC
>NW_007253013.1:813616-838510 GCF_000164805.1 Carlito syrichta | reverse complement strand
GCTGGGAGCGGCCACTGCACTCCAGTCTGGGCGACAGAGTGAGACTCCCGACTCAAAAAAAAAAAAAAAAAATTCTGTCTCTTTATTCTTGCACAAATAGGCTTTACTCACTTTCAAAGTACTCTCTGTTTGATGCAATAAACCTATCAAGATGCTTTTTCCTTTGCTCAAAATATTTTTTTAACATGTCCATTTTGATGCCTTTTAGTGCTTCTGCCATTTTTTGTTTCATCTCTTCCACATTGGCAAACGTTTCCCTTTGAGGGCTTTTTTCATACTGGGGGGGGGAAGAGTGTCTCAGGGTGAGATCAGGTGACTAGGGAGGGTGGGGCATGTGGTTTTTTTGGTTAAAATCTGCTGAACACTCAGCATGGTGTGGGCTGGTGTGCTCATCATGAAATGGACAAATGCGTTGAAAGAATCTCCCAAAAAAATTCACTGAAACAAAATGCAGGATCTCACAACAATGCTAGCTAGTTCACTGAAATCAGCTACCACGCCCGGCTAATTTTTGATTTATTGTAGAGATGAGGTCTCGCCAAGTTGCAGGCTCAGACAATTCACTCACTTCGGCCTCCCAAAGTGCTGGGATTACAGGCTGAACCCGGCCTTTTTTAAATGCCAATGATTCTAATAGGTGTATAGTCCTAACCATTATGGTTTAATTGTTTTTTGCTGATTACTAACAAATCAGTTTACTGACCATTTGAATATTCTTTATTTGATGAATTACACGTTCACATCTTTTTTTGGGGGGGGTTGGAGTCTCACTCTGTTACCCAGACTGGAGTGCGGTGGCACGCTCCTGGCCACCGCAGCCTCCACCTACTGGGCTCCGGTGATCCTTCCGCCTCAGCCTTCCAAGTAGCTGGAACTACAGGCGCGCGCTACCATGCCCAGCTAATTTTTGATTTTTTGTAGAGATGAGGTCTCGCCAAGTTGCCCAGGTGGGTCTCAAACCTGCGGGCTCAGGCAATCCACTCACCTCAGCCTCCCAAAGTCACAGGATTACAGGCTAAGCCACTGAGCCTGGCTATGTTCACATCTTTTACCTAACTTTCTATCTGGTTGTCTGGTTTTTGTTTTAATTGATCTGTAGGAACTCTGTATGTATTTTAGAAACTGTCTCTTTGTTACTTAGGTGTATTGTATCTTTTGCTATTTGGTAAATTTTCCCTTTAACTCTCTTATGCTGTTTTAAAAAAAATTATTAAAAATTTCAACATGTTCAACTGGGTGCAGTGGCTCATTCCTATAATCCCAACACTTTGGGAGACTGAGGCAGAAAAATTGCTTGAGGTCAGGAGTTCAAGACAAGCCTGGGCAACATGATAAGATACCATCTCTAACAAAGGGAAAAAAATCAACATGTTAAAAAACAGAAAAATAGTATAATGGACTCACATATACCCATCGCCCAGTTTCAACTCAGGTTAATTCTTTTCATATATACCTTAACCCATTTTCCTACCCCATTTCCCATCACTCCTCCAACTGAAAAATATTTTGTAGCAAACCTTAGATGTTATATTATTTCATGTGTCAATATTTTCGCATGCATCACAAAGAGATAAGAACTCTTCTAAACTATAATGACAATACCATTATCACACCTTAAAGTATTAATAAGATGTCATTGGTAAAGGCCAGGTTTGGTGGCTTAGCCTGTAATCCCAGCACTTGAGAGGCCAAGGTGAGTAGATTGCCTGAGCCCACGGGTTTGAGACCAGCCCAGGCAACTTGGCGAGACCTCATCTCTATGATAAATCAAAAATTAGCTGGCGTAGTAGCATGCACCCATAGTTCCAGCTACTTGGAAGGCTGAGGCGGAAGGATCGCCAAAGCCCAGTTGGTCAATGCTGGGGTGGCTGTGAGCGTGCCCCTGCACTCCAGCCTGGGCGACAGAGTGAGACTCTGACTCAAAAAAAGGCAGAAAAAAAAAAAAAAAAAAAAGATGTCATTGGTATCTATCAATATATGCCAGTTTGTTTTCATATTTGCTTGGTCATCATTTCTTTTCCTCTGTACATGATTATTTTGGCAGAGAATGAAGGTAGTATTTCTATTTCCCATCTGTATGCATTTTCCTTCCTCTTCCTATTGCACTGAATACCTCTTCCAGTTCAATATTGAATAGTGTTGAGTGTAAGCAGCCTTTAGTATTCCATTTTTATCTCCACTGTTGGCTTTTCAAAGAGTTGTTGCTTTAAAACTTACAACATGTATTTTGGACTTTGCCGTCTGTGCTTCAGTTGGGGAAGTTTTACATTACTATGTCTTCAAGTTCAAGTTCTTTTTTCTGCAATCTCTAATCTGTTATGAATCCCATTGATACAAATTTCATTTTAGATACTGTGTGTTTCATTTCTAGAACTTCATTTATTTTATAAATATTTTTCATGTATCTCCTCATTATGTTGATGTTATTCTTTATATCTTTGAGCATATGGAACATACTTAAATATCTCACTCTGTTGCCCAGACTGGAGTGCAGTGGCCACTGCCGGGCTCAGCCTCGACCTGCTGGGCTCCGGCGATCCTTCCGCCTCAGCCTTCCAAGTAGCCAGAATTACAGGCATGCGCTACCACACCTGGCTGATTTTTTAATTTATTGTAGAGATGAGGTCTCGCTGCCCAGGCGGTCTTGAACCCGCGGGCTCAGGCAATCCACTCACCTCAGCCTCCCAAAGCCACGGGATTTCTTGTCCATTGAATTCATCATCACTCTCATTTCTGGCTGTTTCTATTCATTTTTTTGCTCTTGATTATGGTTCGTGTTTTTCTGCTTCTTCATAGGTCTACTGATTTTTTTCTGTTGGGTGGTGGACATTGTCAATCATGTTGTTGATAGATTTTGTTATATTCCTTTAAAGTGTATTTAACATTTTTTTTTTTTTTTGATTTGGAGTCCTACACCCAGGCTGGAGTGCAGCAGCACAGCATGCTCATGGCCACCCCAGCATCGACCTGCTAGGCTCTGGTGATCAATTTCTGCCTCAGCCTTCCAAGTAGCTGGAACTACAGGAGTGCACTACCACACCGGGTTATGTTTTATTTTATTGTCAAGACGAGGTCTTGCCAAGTTGCCCAGGCTGTTCTCAAACCCGTGGGCTCAGGTAATCCACTTGCCTCAGCCTCCCAAAGTGCTGGGATTACAGGCTAAGCCACTGAGCCTGGCTGGTGTTTAACTTTTTTATGGCAGGAAGTTAAATTGTGTCTGATCCTTAAGTAAATTGTTTTTGAGCTCTCTTGAAGGGAGGTATCTAGAATAGTCTTTGTAGCTATTTTAGCCCCATGTCTAAAGTGTGAACCTTCCACAGTCTACTGAATGGCCCATGTATTCAACAAAGCCATGCTGGTTGGTGGGGACTTGAACATTCCCTGACCCACTGTGAGCTCTGGGAATTATTTGACTTATCTCAATTTCATCAAAGTTTGAAGAAGATTCCAAGCTATTAAAACGTTTTCACTTAATATTTCTAATTTCTGGGGATGAGGGAGTTGAGGGGAAAGTAGAGTGAGATTGGCAAAACCAGAATTTCTTGTCAAGGAAACTTAACAAGATATCTGAAAGTCATTCCTGATCCATTCTTCTTATTTATCCTCCACATTCAGTCCTTTAAATTCTGTACCCTAGTATCTCTCAGATTTATTTTATCATCTCCATCCCCACCACCACTCACTTAGTTGGAGCCCTAACCTGTCTGGTTTTTAACACTGGATTTACCACATAATACATGTATGATCTTAGGTAAATTGATAAATTTCCCGTACCTCAATTTCTTCATCTATAAAATGGGAATAATGCAAAAAGAATTATAGTTGGTTCACAGGTTTGCACTTTGTTTTTTAAACTTAAATTTTGATTTGACTATTTTTACTATTTTTATTAAATCTTGTGCAGATCTGTGTCATTTAAAAAATGACTATACAGTATTCCATTGTATAAATGTATCAATTTATTTAACAGTCTATTGTCGATAGGTATTTTAAGCTGTTGACAAATTTTGCTACTATAAACAATGCAAGAAGTATTATACATATACATTGCTGTCCTTTTGAAAATATATTTTAAGTTAAATTCCTAGCAAAATATTGCCAAATCAAAGGGTATGTATGTTTTAAATTCTGATCAAAATTTTCTTCAAAGAGGTGTACAAATTTACACTTTCAGTAACCACATGTGAGACTTTTTTTTTTTTCCTTATAAATGATGAACTCTGTCAAACTTGATTTTTGCAAATTGGATGGGTTTAACACTTTAGGCTTATTGTTTACTTTTACATTTTCAAGATTATGTGTTGAGTATTTTTATGTACTTAGGAGCTATTTGTATCTACTTGCTCTTATTTTCAGTTGTTTTTTTTTTTACTGGAGTTTTGTTTTTAGTTTTATAATAAATTTTACAAACTTTTTTTGAGTTGGAGTCTCACTCCGTCGCCCAGGCTGGAGTTCATTGGCATGCTCACAGTCACCCCAGTGTTGACCTGCTGGGCTCAGGTGATCTTTCCACCTCAGCTTTCCAAATAGGTGGAACTACAGGTATATATCACCACACCCGGCTAATTTTTTGATTTATTGTAGAGATGAGGTCTCACCAAGTTGTCCAGGCGGGTCTTGAACTGCAATCTACTTGCCTCGGCAATCCACTTGCCTCGGCCTCCCAAAGTCTGGGATTACAGGCTAAGCCACCGAGCCTGGTCACAAACTTTTTGTAAATTCAAGAAGTTTATGAATTAAAGGAATATAGGTGTTACATATAGTTTTCTCCCAGTTTTGATTATCTTTAGCATACATGATTTAACTATTTTTTTTTTGAGTTGGAGTCTCACTCTGTCGCCCAGACTGGAGGGCAGTGGCCGTTCCCGGCCTCCGCAACCTCGACCTGCTGGGCTCCGGCGATCCTTCCGCCTCAACCTTCTGAGTACCTGGAATTACAGGCATGCGCTACCACGCCCGGTTGATTTTTTGATTTATTGTAGAGATGAGGTCTCGCTGCCCAGGCGGGTCTTGAACCTGTGGGCTCAGGCAATCCACTCACCTCAGCCTCCCAAAGGCGCGGGATTACAGGCTGAGCCACTGAGCCGGGCTTAGCTATTTTTTAAAAGACATTTTTTTAGAGCAGTTTTATGTTCACAGCAAAATTAAAAGGAAGATGGAGAAATTTCCCATGTACCTCCTGCCCCCACACATGCACAGCCTCCTCCATTATCAACATCCCTCACCAGAATGGGCCTTTATTTTTGAGACAGGGTTTCTTACTCTGTCACCCAGACTGGAGTGTAGTGACATGATCATGGCTCACAGCAGCCTCAACCTCCTGGGCTCAAGTCATCCTTCTGCCTCAGACTTCTGAGTAGCACACCACACCACACTCATCTAATTTTTGTATCTTTTGTAGAGACAAGGTCTCACTATGTTACCCAGGCTGGTCATGAACTCTTAGTCGCTAGCTATCCTCCAGCCTCAGCCTTCCAAAGTGCCGGGATTACAAGTGTGAGCCACTGTGCCTGGCCATTTAAAAAACAAAATAATTGGTGAACCTATATTGAAATGCCATTATCACCTAAAGTCTATAGTTTACCTTAAGGTTCACTCTTGGTGTTATACATTCTATGAGTACAATGACATGTACCCACCATTATAGCATAGTATGGAGTAGTCTCACTGCCCTAAAATATCCTCTGTGTTTGGTCTATTCATCCCTCCCTCCCCTAACCCCTGACAACCACTGTTCTTTTTTAATGTCACTGTAGTTTGGTCTTTTCCAGAATATCATATAGTTGGACTCATACAGTATGTAGCCTTTTCAGATTGGCTTCTTTCACTTAGTAATATGCATTTAAGTTTCCTCCATGTCATCTCATGGCTTGATAGCTCATTTCTTTTTAGTAATGAATACTATTCCGTTATCTGGATGTACTGCAGTGTACTTCTCTATTTACCTACTAAAGGCCATCTTGGTTGCTTCCAAGTTTGGGCAATTATGAAGAAAGCTGCTGTAAGTATTCATGTGCAGGGTTCATGTGTTTGTTTTTTAGAGACAGGATCTTGCTCTGTTGCCCAGGCTGGAATGTAGTGACTTGATCATGGCTCACCTTGAACTCCCGGACTCAAACGATCCTCCTGCCTCAGCCTTTCAAATCGCTGGGACCACGGTCACATGCCACCACACCCAGCTCATATGCAGACTTTTATTTGGACACAGTTTTTTAGCTCCTTTGGGTAAATACCAAGGAGCACAATTGCTGGATTATAGGGTAAGAATATGTTTCATTTTGTTAAAAACTGCCAGACTGTCCTCTGAAGTGCTTCTATCTTTTTGTATTCCCATCAGTAAGGAATAAGAGTTCCTGTTACTCATCCTCACCAGCATTCGGTGTCGTTGGTGTTCTGGATTTGGGACATTTTGCTGTACAGCTTCCCAATACTTGCCTTATGGCTCCGGGTCTTATGTTTTGCTATGCCATTCTGAAATATTTTATATTTTCACTTCTATAGCTTTGTTCTTATGTGTTGAAATCTCTGTCCTATTTGATTTTTGAGGAGTAGGGCAGAAACCTAAGTTTATGCCCTGTTCAAACAGCTAGTCAATTTTTTCACAATTTTTTGAATAATCTAACTTGTCTAACTGGTTTGGAATGCTGCCTTTATAAGATACTAGATAAGCATATGTGTTTGACTTTCTCTGTGGATTCCCTTTTTCATTCCATTGAATCACCTGTTTTTTTCCTCTCCAGAAGGAAATGGGGCTTTATTCATTTATAGGCTTTAATATCTATTAAGGGTCCTCTTATCACTTTATTTTTTTCTCTCAGGAATTTTCTTTGCATTCATTCCTTTGAACTCCAGTATCATTCCACACGATTTCTACTTTTATAAAATACTATTTTCTTGAGGTTAACATAAAATGCATAAACTAATTTAGAGTCATTTGATTTTATGTTATGGTTTTTTTTCAAGAATAAAATAAATCTTATGTTATACAGTCATTTAAAATTTTTCTGTGAATGGTTTTCCACATTTCTTATATGATTTATTTCTTGATTTTTTTTTTTTTTACCTGCTATGGTAAATAAGAGAGTGTTTCTATTATATTTCTCATCTGACTATTGTTTGCTAAAATCAAAACTACCATGTACTTTAATTTAATAAGATAACCACCTTTAATGCTCTCTTTAGCTCCAAAATTTTGGAGGGAGTATCTTGGGCTCTCTAAAATATAATAATAGCATTAATAAATCATGGCCACTTTGCCTTGTGTCCAGTATTTGTGCCTCTTATTTATCTTCCTGGCTGCACTGGATTGTGCTTCCAGAACTCTGGAAAGTGATCATAGGTGCGTGAGTCCCTGTCTTGTTCCTGATGTTAATATCTTTCTCCTTGGTGAGTGGTAAGGCCTGTGGTTGAGTCAAGGTCAGAGCTTCTTTGCATTGTTTCTAGACCAAGCAGATAAACTAAACTTTGGTAAGGGAGTTTTCAGTAGGGACCTGACCCCTCCCTGGAGGTGTGCACTGGGCTTTGAGTCTCTGTAGAGACACACAAATTGAAAAGAGGAGCTGCCTGAAATAGAATTGGAGTATTCCTGGTCTTCCATCCAAACAGTTTCCCACCCAATTATGTCATTTCCAAGAACACATTCTTGACTTATGAACTAAGACGCATTTGCCATTTGTCCCTTATATGTGTATTTATTCAAATAGTCTGTTTTTCTAAAATTCTAGAACCAAATCATGTATCTTGGTACATACCTAGTCCCCAGTGTAAGGTCTTACACTCAGTAGACCCTCAGTAAATGATTAACTAAAGTTAATTATGTGAGGCACTTTGAAAATAGGAAAGCACACTTTATATAAGATGCAAGTTCTTAGCAGTGATGAGGACGGTTGTCTCTGTCCTCTCTCAGTGCTGTTTCCAGGGCCAAAGAGATAATGAATAGGACACTACTTGGAACATCTGGAACATTGCTAAGGCTGACTTTCCATTCCACATGCCATATTGTCTTGAAATGGTGATTTTCATTTGTTTCCTAACTAGACCAAGAACTCTTGGAGGACGGGAACCAAGTCTTATTTCTCCTTGAACTCCCAACACCTACCCCAGAGCTTGACATATAATGCATACTTAATCAATGTTTGTAGAACTGAACAGAAACACATCCAGCAGGGTGTCTTTTGAGGCCAGCTGGGTTCTTGGTCTGAGGGTCAGGAGACACAGCTTCCATTCTAAATGACCACAATGAGCCAGCCACCCAAAACGGAACCTGGCTCCGGGGATTGCCATCATTAGTCCTAGGAGTTCCTCAGCTCTGATTTGTGATGACTTATCTAATAATTAATCGCATACTGCTAAGAACTATCTCTACTGCTGTTAAGTGTTGTTAAATTATTCTGTTTTTTTTTTATGTTTTAGGTCATTTTCTAATCAGATGGTACGCAACCTGGGGTACTGAGATATTATTGCTTTTTTTTTTTTTTAAGATTCCTGTGATCTTGGCAAAAAAATATTGTCCCAAGACCTGACCCAGTCTCATCTAAAAGTCTTTTTTCTCCACTTCTATTCCTGGACTGATCTCTTGACTTTCCCAGTTAGACTCTTTTTTTTTTGCTACGCTTTGAATTCCTGGGTCACGAAATGATACCAACAATTGCCATTTATGGGGGAGTTACTATATGTCAAGCACTGAATGGGGAACTCAACATAGAGAAAGGCTCACCACACACATTTTGCAGATGAGGATACATTTGAAAGTTTTCTTTTTCTGTTTGGTGCAAGTAGGGCAAGACAGTCTGGCTGCCTGGATTTCAGGAGACTGCAGGGTCTCCATGGAGACCACAGGTGAGGAAATGCACAGACAGGAAGCTTTATCTCATGAAGTAAAGAATCACACTGAAATCTTAAATGATTACCACTTTCCCTAGGTGATTTAGAAGCACCTTGACTTCTGTGCATTAAAAGTACTAATGTCTGCAGTTTTCCAAAGTGCAAACCTGTGGTGCAGACATTTTGAAAGTGCATCCTCTGCCTTTGCCTAGGTGAAGACCTTATCTGAAAACAACATTGTGTGTGAGGCTTCATCATGAAAGCCTTTGAGGACCTTGGGGAAGTCCCAGGAGAGCAAAACTCTTGTAAGTCTTGCTGAGGAGGGCCTGCCTGGGGCTTGGGTCTTCCTGGGTTGGAATGGGGCTTACTGAATCTTTTGAATTATGTTCCCTATCAGTAAAACTGAAATTAACCAACATTTGTGCCAGTGCTTCTGTATTTGTATGTCTATTTTAAAACTATACACATATGCGACTACAACATTATATTACATATGATATAAAATATGTATAAAATGGAACATTATTTTATTTTATTTTATTTGAGTTGGAGTCTCACTCTGTCACCCAGACTGGAGTGCAGTGGCCGCTCCTGGCCACTGCAGCCTCGACCTGCTGGGCTCCAGTGATCCTTCCGCCTCAGCCTCCCAAGTAGCTAGAACTACGGGAGCGCGCTACCACACCCGGCTAATTTTTTTGATTTATTGTAGAGATGAGGTCTTGCCAATTTGCCCAGGTGAGTCTCGAACCCTCACTTTCAGGCAATCTACTCACCTCAGACTCCCAAAGGTGCGGGATTACAAGCTGAGCCACCGAGTCCAGCTCAAAATGGAACATTTTAAAGAATGAGAGTAAACTGAAAAGATACTTTTTTATTTTTTTGAGTTGGAGTCTCACTCTGTTGCCCAGACTGGAGTGCAGTGGCCTCTCCCGGCCACCGCAGTCTCAACCTGCTGGGCTCCAGCGATCCTTCCGCTTCAGCCTCCCAAGTAGCTGGAACTACAGGCGCGCACGACCATGTCCGGCTAGTTTTTGATTTATTGTAGAGATGAGGTCTTACCAAGTTGCCCAGGCGGGTCTCGAACCTGCGGGCTCAGGCAATCCACTTACCTCAGCCTCCCAAAGGCACGGGATTACAGATGAGCCACCGAGCCCGGCTAAAAGATACTATTTTAATTATTATCTGTACAAGACGGAATTGTAGTGTGTTATATGATTGAAAGTTCATATTATTACAATTTCATTATTATGATGATTATTTAAAAATCTTATTTCAACACAGTAATTCAGCATCTGGGCCTAAACTTTAATCTTTAATGGTCATCTGAGCTTTAAAAAGGTATATGTCAGAGCCAGTCTGTAATCTCAGCACTTTGGAAGGGCAAGGTGAGAGGATTGTTTGAGCTCAGGAGCTCGGGACCAGCCCGAGCAACATGGTAAGACCTCATCTCCACAAAAAAAATTTTAAAATAGCCAGGCGTGGTGTCACATGCCTGTAGTCCTGACTACTTAAGAGACTGAGGTGGAAGGATCACTTGAGCCAGGAGTTTGAAGCTGCAGTGAGCTATGATTGTGCCATTGTATTCCAGCCTGGGCAACAGAGTAAGACCTCGACTCAAATAATAATAATAATGAAATAAAAATAATAATAAGGTACATCATAGAGATTCATAAAGCAACATGAGAAGCATGTCATTGGCGACATTTGCTGAATCGTGATATTTGTTTTTCTATTTATTCACATTGTCCACTTCACATATGAGAAAACAAAAGACCAGTGAGGTTCAGAAGTCCAGGGCCCTCAGCTGGGTCTAGAGCCCGGGACTTCTGACACCCAGGACACCACATCTACTACATTCCAAGGAAAAGCATTTCCCAACCATCGACATCTAGCTTCACAAATATTCTGGTGTTCTTTCACGTGTATGTCTGGGGCTCTCTCCAAGTAAATGTAGCATTTTTCAAGGCAATGATTGTGTCTTTATTTTATTGTATTCCCCCAGTGTTTAGTGGACAGTGGGGAGAAAGGAGAGGGAAGAAATCTGTGTCCACTCCTCCAGAGGGAGAACACCACAAGCTGGGGACTACCAGTATACAGATATTCTCTTCTCGGAAAAAAATCTCACTGCCTGTACCTTAGAGGCTTTCTACTTTTCTTAGCCCTTCCGCTCTGAAACTGTTCAATTATTCCTAGCATCCTGGACCTAGTATATGAATATCAGACATTAAACTAACTTTCTTTACCTTCTGGTCGTAAACATTGGGACAACTTCTTCCTTCCTTGCAATGGCTTATTAAATCCTACACCGACTTATTAAGCACTGCCTGGCTAAAAGTTCAAGTGGCAGGTTTAAAAGCGATCATTTATTCAAGTAAGGTTTCAGTAACAGAATTAACCAGGAATTAGTGTGCTCCTTCAAGAAGGCTGTGAAATGGCCCCCCAAAATACCTTTGTGTCTAGTTCTACTTCCTCAGCCTTCCCAGAAGCTAGAACTACAGGCCCATGTCACCACACCCAGCTAATTTTTAAATTTTTTTTTGTAGAGACGAAGTCTCGCTATATTGCCTAGGCTGGTCTCAAACTCCTGGGCTCAAGCAATCCTGCTGCCAAAGTGCTGGCATTATAGGCATGAGCCACTACACCTGACCAAGTAATGTCTTTTGACTAAGCTAGCTTGACTCAAGTTTCTATTCTTTTTTTTTTTTTTTTTTTGAGTTGGAGTCTCACTTGGTCGCCCAGACTGGAGTGCAGTGGCCGCTCCCTGCCACCGCAGCCTCGACCTGCTGGGCTCCGGCGATCCTTCCGCCTCAGCCTTCCAAGTAGCCAGAAGTACAGGCATGCACTACCATGCCCGGCTGATTTTTTGATTTATTGTAGAGATGAGGTCTCGCTGCCCAGGCGGGTCTCGAACCCGCGGGCTCAGGCAATCCACTCACCTCAGCCTCCCAAAGGCGCGGGATTACAGGCTGAGCCACCGAGCCCGGCTTCAAGTTTCTATTCTAAACTAATTAAAACTGCACTGATTAAGAAAACTTTCCCTAACGAGTTCCTGGTCCCACTGTCAGTGTTGAGGGGACAAAGATAAATGTGATTCTGTATCTGTTCTTGAGGAACGCAGACTCTACAAGAAAAGAAAGATACCTTGACAAATAGCCATGAAGCACTGTGATCGCTGCTGCGACAGAGAGTGAATACAGTGGTAAGGGGAAAGACCTCAGGAAATGTTAACACTGAAGAGGAAAGTGTGAACCAGGCCTTCAAGGCTCTGGAGTCAAAGCCACCAAGGACCTGTCAGGATGAGTGTTTGTAACCCGTCCTCTGCACTTACTAACTAGAAAATTCACTTAATTTAGTGTCTCAGGTGCTTGTCTGTAAAATGAAGGTGATAATAACACTTGTCGCCTAGGTTTCGGTGAGTAGTAAATGATATAATGCTTATAAAATGTTTAGCACACTACGATTTTGGTAAATGCCAATGATTGCTACCATCCTTATTCCAGGGCCAGGACCATAACTATACGTTTTTAGTGTCATAGCCCCTAAATGGAGTCAATCAGAGTAAAACTGCCAGAGGAGAAAATATCGTATAGTTTGCCTGATAAATTTACTGCTTCATAAAGAGGAATACTTACGTCACCTCAAATATACACACCTGGACTACGCCTGTGGCTTCTGGAGCCTTCCTTGACTCTTAGGAGTGGAAGATGAGATCCTCCTTGGAGTTTAATGAGCTCAGGGTAACATCTCAGAATCTGAAGGGAGACAGAAAGTTCATTAGTTGACAACCTTTCGTGGATGGCTTTAATAATCTACTGCTTGTTATTCTTCACAAAATCCATGGCACTGGCTTGATTTGTTTTACAAGTTAAAACTCTCTGAATAAAAAAGTCGTGAGGCGTCATTCTAAACTTGACTCTTTCCTAGCCATTCCAAAAACTCTAAGACCAAAGAAATGATTTTGCTTGTTGGATTCTTCTAGAAAATACAGCATGGAGAGAGTCTAATGAACCTTGGTGATTGCGTGATTACGTTTCCCTTATTATGAAAATTCAGTTATGTTACAAACAGTTGTAAATTAGCAGAAAGAGAATAGAACTAGAAGTCTGGTTCTGATGACAAAATAGATTGAGCTAATATGATTGTTCCTCCTATTACAAATATGCAGAAATGCTAGATAAAATAAAACCACCACCTCCTCTGAGGTCAGTACCTAGCTGAATTGAGGGAAGGGAGGGAGAGGGAAAGGGAGGGGAGGAGGAAGAGGAGGAGGAGGAGAAAATAGGTAGGAAATTCCCAAGGGCCTGAAATAAAGAGGGCATTTAAATTGAGAGTTATAAGTTTTTTTTTTTTTTTAAATCTAAAACAAGCTGGGCTCAGTGGCTCAGCCTGTAATCCCGCGCTTTGGGAGACTGAAGTGAGTGGACTACCTGAGTCCACGGGTTCAAGACCCGCCTGGGCAACTTGGTGAGACCTCATCTCTACAATAAATCAAAAAATTAGCCGGGAGGTGGTAGCACGTGCCTGTAGTTCCAGGTACTTGGAAGGCTCAGCGGAAGGGTCGCTGGAGCCCAGCAAGTCGAGGCTGTGGTGGCACTCCAGTCTGGGTGACAGAGTGAGACTCCAACTCAAAAAAAAAAAAAAAAAAAAATCTAAAACAAAATGTTAGCATATGTTATATTAGTTAATTTTATATTATATTAATTTTTATCAGTTGTATTAATTTTTTATTAGTTTCAAGTAAAAATTATACTAATTTTTTATTAGTTTCAAATGTTTCATTACTTAAGATGGTGATTTTGAAAAGAAGAAAGAAGAGGCATTTGGATTTGGTGCATCTGAGTCTAGTGTCAGCGCTGCATGACTTGGGCAAATAGCCTGACTCAGTCTCCTCACTTGTAAACTAAGGATGAGGACACCTCTTTCGGGGGTGATTGTGGCTATTACAAGAAAGAGGCAACACAAAGTGTCCCACACATGGGCTCTGTGCTCTCACTCTCCTTCTGTCCCTTCCAACCTAATGAAGAACCTCACGAGGTTTAGATCATGTTCTTGGTGACTCCTTCTGAAACAAGGGTGACGCCAGGACCACGTGGGCACATGAATATGTGATCTGTAACATTTATGCCCATCAGAGGCTGTCACAACCATTTATTCCCTCTTATGATATAAACACGTTTAAAAAGCCCAGGCCAGCCGGCCTCAGTGGCTCAGCGGCTCAGCCCGTAATCCCAGCACTTTGGGAGGCCAAGGCGAGTGGATTGCCTGAGCCCTTGAGTTCGAGACCCACCCGGGCAACTTGGCGAGACCTCATCTCTACAATAAATAAAAAAAATTAGCGGTGACTGAGAATGTGCTACTGCACTCCAGCCTGGGCAACGGAGTGAGACTCCAACTCAAAAAAAAAAAAAATTAGCCGGGTGTGGTAGTGCGCAAATGTAGTTCCAGCTACTTGGAAGGTTGAGGTGGAAGGATCGCCGGAGCCCAGCAGGTCGATGCTGTGGTGGCTGGGAGCATGCCACTGCACTTCAGTCTGGGCGACAGAGAGACTCCAACTCAAAAAGAAAAAAAAGTAACCGGGCTCGGTGGCTCAGCCTGTAATCCCGCGCCTTTGGGAGGCTGAGGTGAGTGGATTGCCTGAACCCGTGGGTTCGAGACCCGCCTGGGCAGGCGAGATCTTATCTCTACAATAAAAAAAAAAAAAATTAGCCGGGCGTGGTAGCGTGCACTTGTAATTCTGGCTACTTGGAAGGCTGAGGCAGAAGGATCGCTGGAGCCCAGCAGGTCGAGGCTGCGGTGGCTGGGAGAGGCCACTGCACTCTAGTCTGGGCAACAGAGTGAGACTCCAACTCAAAAAAAAAAAGAAAGAAATAAAAGAGTCCAGGCCATCTGGCTGCGGTGGCTCACACCTGTAATCCCAGCACTTTGGGAGGCAGAGGCGAGATGATTGCCTGAATCCATGCATTTGAGACCAGCCTGGGCAACTTGTCTCTACAATAATCAAAAAATTAGCCAGGTGTGGAAGGATCACCTGAGCCCAGCAGGTTGAGGTTGCAGTGGCCATGAGCTGCACTCCAGCCTGGGCAACAGAGTGAGACTCTGACTCAAAAAAAAAAAGAGTGCAGACCAGTTAGTTTTACAGAATGCCTTTCAATCTGGCTTGTCCTTTTGTTTCCTCATTATGAGATCCAGGTTCAATGTTCTTGGCACGAATATGACATTGGTGATCTTGCTGTCCTCTCAGTGCATCCTACTGGAGTTGTACAAATTCTGTTTGCCCCTCCACTGATGATGTTTCATTTGAGTTTTTGGTTAAGGTGGTGACCTCTAGATTTCTCCATTGTAAAGTTAGCTTCCTCCTTTCACAACTCATGAAGAGGATATGTGGTTCCACTTTTAGACTATGTTAACATATTGCCCCCATTTCACACATGGCTTTGTCAACTGATGATTTTTTTGCATGGATTATTATGAAGGTGATTGGAACTTTCTGACTTTTTTTTTTTTTGCCTGACAACCCACTGCCCATATTGCTTTCCAGTTTCCTGTTTGATTCTGTCTGTCCCTTATGTGTCAGCACTGTCTAGTTCCTCACTCCCAAATTGGAGATTCATTTGCCATTCTGTCTCCTTGACTTGCTTCCTCCTCTTGCTTGCCATCCACAAGCTCACCTGGTTGGTGGTATGTCTCCTTCTAAGTCTAGCTTCTTGTATACCAAGCTTTGACCAGCCTAGATGACCCGTAGTCCCTCTCTCGTGAACTATAACTTCCTTTATTGTGAACAGTCCTGCACAATGGGGAATGGTACTTGGGGGGCCCTATCTAGCTTCCAAGCTTTCAAAAAAAGTTTTTAACCTAGAGTCACAGTAAATAACACATATATACACACAAGCACAGTCACATTTACCCTACCTACTTGTGATACATTCTGCTTCTATTCTATGTTGGTTTTTTTTTGGGGGGGGGGTTAGTTTTTTTTTTTTTTTGAGTTGGAGTCTCACTCTGTCACCCAGACTGGAGTGCAGTGGCTGCTCCCGGCCACTGCAACGTCGACCTGCTGGGCTCCAGCGATCCTTCCACCTCAACCTTCCACGTAGCTGGAACTACAGGTGTGCGCTACCACGCTTGGCTAATTTTGGATTTTATGGTAGCAATGAGGTCTTGCCAAGTTGCCCTGAAGGGTCTCGAACCCGCGGGCTCAGGCAATCCACTCACCTCAGCCTCCCAAAGGCGTGGGGTTACAGGCTGAGCCACCGAGCCCGGCTCTATGTTGTTTTTAAAAAATGATTCCGGATAATACTTTGATGGAAAATACCACCCTAATTAAATAAAATAATTACTGAGATGAATTTTACCATATGGTTCCTAAACTGGTTCTAAAGAAACTCTAAAAAATGTTTTAAAGGTACTTTGTAACATATAAACGTCACCAGATTACTTAGAAGCTTCCAATTTGACTCTTGATGGACTCAGTGATTGTTGAGAGCATCAGTTCCCATATGATTCTTTAGAAATTAGGCAAACCACTTTATTTTATTTTATTTTATTTTATTTATTTATTTTTTGAGTTGGAGTCTCACTCTGTCGCCCAGACTGGAGTGCAGTGGCCGCTTCCGGCCACCGCAGCCTCGACCTGCTGGGCTCTGGCGATCCTTCCACCTCAGCCTTCCAAGTAGCCGGAATTACAGGCATGCGCTACTACGCTCGACTGATTTTTTTTTTTGATCTATTGTAGAGATGAGGTCTTGCTGCCCAGGTGGGTCTCGAACCCGTAGGCTTAGGCAATCCACTCACCTTAGCCTCCCAAAGGCGCAGGATTATGGGCTGAGCCACCGAGCCCGGCTAGGCAAACCACTTTAAAGTCATTTTGCCACACAGTCCTTGAACACTGAAAGCACAATAAAGATTTATTTCACGATTTGTTATTTCAAACAATTGTGGGAAAATTTACTATGAAAGGCAGCATAAATAATCTTTCACTTGTGAAAAAAAGTATATTTGTTATTTGGCCATAATTTATGTGGAAAATTTATGCGGAAAACGTGATGTACAGATCCTAAATCAACACCATACTCCACATGTAGATTTGAGAGAAGGGTGGAAAATGAAGTTCTTTATTTTTAGCTAATCAGCACCTTTTCTTCTGCTCTGCCTGACAGCCAGTAGAACTCTTAGATGTATTTTTCTTTTCTGTGGCAATTTAATCATTTTGCTTATTAACTTAGATCAAAACGGACAGACCACTTCTCATCATATTTAAAGGTGAATCTAATCACTACCATACTTAACCTGCACACCAACCTGTAGATGATGGCTTCTGACACTAGTAACACAGGGGACATAATTTTAGTGGGCCCTTCATTTACTGGATTGCTTCTGTGGATTCAACCAGCCATGGAACGAAAATATTCAGGAAAAAAAAAAAAAGAAACTTGCATCTGTACAGAGCATGGGCTTTTTTCTTGTCATTATTCCCTAGTCAAAATAGTATAACAAATATTTACATAGCATTTACATGGTAGTAGGTGTCACAAGTAATGTAGAGATGATTTAAAGTGTATGAGAGAATTGTGGGAATTATATGCAAATACTATGTCATTTTATATCAGGGACAAAATATAAATTTTGGTATTCAAGGGGAGTCTTGGGACCAATTTCCCGTGGGTAACTAGGGATGACTGTATATGCTAACAGCATTCATGGGCTACCTTTTTTTTTTTGAGTGGAGTCTCACTCTGTCGTCCAGACTGGAATGCGGTGGCATGCTCCCGGCCACCGCAGCCTCGACCTGCCGGGTTCCAGCAGTCCTTCCACCACAGCCTTCCAAGTAGCTGGAACTAAAGGTACGCGCTACCACACCCGGCTAATTTTTTTTTTTTTTTTTTGAGTTGGAGTCTCATTCTGTCGCCCAGACTGGAGTGCAGTGGCCGCTCCAGGCCACCGCAGCCTCGACCTGCTGGGCTCCGGCGATCCTTCCGCCTCAGCCTTCCAAGTAGCCAGAATTACAGGCATGCACTACCACGCCTGGCTGATTTTTTGATTTATTGTAGAGATGAGGTCTTGCTGCCCAAGCGGGTCTTGAACCCGCGGGCTCAGGCAATCTACTCACCTCAGCCTCCCAAAGGCACGGGATTACAGGCTGAGCCACCGAGCCCGGCTCGGCTAATTTTTTTATTGTGGAGAAGAGGGCTAGTCAAGTTGCCCAGGTGGGTCTTGGACCTGTGAGCTCAGGCAATTCATTCACCTTGGTCTCCCAAAGTACTGGGATTACAGGCTGAGCCACCGAGCCCAGCCTTGTGGACTACCTTTTTCGTGATGCTGGTGTCTTATTTTCTCTGGGGAAAGAGTAGGTAGGACAGAAGCATCATTAAGGTGATAAAGTAAGACACCACAGCCCATATGATTTGCCATCTGTCTCGAGGGTTTTCCTGCTTGGCCAAGTCAGCAGTGGGCCTGGCCCCTCCACTTCCCAGTCCACCAAGAAGAAAAGGTGTTGAACCCTGGCCCAGTCACTGAAGAGCTGGTCCCCAGCTCTGAAGATGGTGATGTGTTGGTATCACCTTGCTAGAACCCACTGTGCACATCTCTTCCATCTTCAGTGACCTCTTGTTGACAGCCTAAAATTGGCCATGGTGAAATTATTCACACTAAGGGAATTAGCAGATGCAAAGCTTTTCGCTTTTGGAGAGCCCGTTGTTAAGCATTTGCCAGCATACCACTGACTAAAGTCCTGCGAACTGAGACCAGAGCCTGCTGGGAAATAAGCAGCAGGCCCTGGGAAGGCTGAGCTGATGTCCCTTCAGCCACAATTTAGCTGGTCATGCTGCAGGAAGGATATCCAACACAAGGACCAAGCTGGCCGAATTGTCCTAGAGAGCACAGATGAGCAATGTGGCTGCCCCTTGCGAGTTCAAGAGTGAACTGAGTTCATTACATATTTATTTCATTTTCCACTCAACCGTTTTGGGTGAAGAGAAGCATTTGTTCTTCCTTGTACAGGCCTGGCAGGTCTTGAAAACTAAAAAGCTGTCAGCGGGCATCTCTTAGTGAAAATGGGTCTCTATTTTCTGTGAAAATCATATGGTCTCGTTTGATGTTTGATATCATTTCTAGTTGTTCTGTGTCTCAATATTAAAGAAAAATATAGGAAATTGGGTTAAAAAACCAAAATTTTATTTGAAAACAGGAAAAAAGTAAAAGAAAATCTGAATCAGAATTGACATAGAAGCAAAGGGTTGCATAGCCTTTGTATAGGTCTTCATCATATTGTGAAGGTGTGTCTTTTTAAAAAATTTATTTTTATTTATTTTAAGGATGTGGGGTACAATTCAGGATTAGGTAGATAAGTGGTCATTGTACAGGTAAACTTCGGGTCTCCCTTTGGTCCCCACTTTGCCTGGTCTGAAATCAAGTATCCTTATTAATGTTATGTGTGTCTTTAATTTTCCACTTGATTCCACGTGTGTTTGCACATTCTAGTGGAATGTATACATGAAAACCATTATGGATGGAACAAGCACTGCCATCCTTGGTGAACTCGGATGGCTGGAATATCTGCTGGTTAGAGGTAAGTGTTGTTGAAGAAATCCAAGACTGAATGTGTGTTGAATGGAGTCTGTCCTGGCTGTTATTACCTGCACTGATTTGAAGTCGAAGGGTACTAATTCCATTCCAGATGACATTATCTCAACCCAACAGAGAGAATGAAGGATTGAATCCACTTTTAAAAAATGACATAAAGTAATACCTGGGAATGTGTGGTTTTAAATATTTAATAGTTGTCTCAGCAAAGATGAAATAATTTATTTTAACCCCTTTAAATTAATATCCAGTCTCTAATCTTATTAAATTGACATTTTAAAAATGTTCACAATTGACATTTTGGGTTGCATCAATTTTATTTACTTTTTAAATTGTGAATATATATTTTAAAGTCACATACAATTTTCCCTTCAGAAATGTCTGGAGATTTTTAAAAATTTCTTTGTGAGTTTAGATGGAGAAAAGGCTGGGATAGCAGTTGTGGGGAGTGTGAGAAACAGGTAGCATTTAATTAAATGTATTCTGTATATTTGAGGAAGACATTCTGGATTTATTCAACATTTAGGCGACTGCCATCTCTGCAGACTACAGCTGATATTTGTCTCTCAGAAAGAAAGCCCTTAATCCCGGAACTAATTAAATACTAAATACCTTGTTGAGGAAAGATTGAGGTGAAAAAATGTCAACTCTAAAATGCCAGAAAATTCTGAAGTTCTCATAGCGATGTTAATTTGTTCTTCTTATAAGCCATTTTAATGTTGGTAAATATGCTACTGACAGTCTGGGAAGATGCAGCTCCCTCTGAGGAATGCTAAGTAGGTTTATCTCCATTAAGCTACAAGGTTCCTCCACTTCCTGATTGGACACAGAAAAGATGTTCTTCCTACAGAGCAAGAAAGAGAAGGCACTTCGTGATGGGTGGGACGAGGACTGGGAGTGTCAAGAGAAGAGATGTGGTCTCAGAAAGAAGTCTCTGAGCTCACAAGGGTTGACTACGGCCAGCCACCATTGTCTTTCCATGAAGCAAGTTCTTGGCAACTGAATTTTATGACAGCTGCACCCAGTGGGAAGGGGTCCTTGGGATTCTGGGAGGTTTGAATCCAGGAAGGGTCACATAGAACGGACCTTTGGATACCGAGGCCCACAGTCTGCTTAATGGGTCACATCTTTTTTTTTTTTTTTTTTTGAGTTGGAGTCTCACTCTGTTGCCCAGACTGGAGTGCAGTGGCCGCTCCCAGCCACCGCAGCCTCGACCTGCTGGGCTCCAGCAATCCTTCTGCCTCAGCCTTCCAAGTAGCTGGGACTACAGGCGCGCGCTACCACGCCCGGCTAGTTTTTTTTTTGATTTATTGTAGAGATGAGGTCTTGCCAAGTTGCCCAGGCGTGTCTCGAACCCGCGGGCTCAGGCAATTCACTCATCTCAGCCTCCCAAGGCGCAGGATTACAGGCTGAGCCACTGAGCCCGGCTAATGGGCCACATCTTAGCTTTTGCTAAACTATCCTTAATTCCTGAATTGCTCCTGAAGCCATAGCCAATGCCATTGATTTCAGAAGCATTCTTTTGTCTGGCTTCCAGTCAACCACTTATATATAACTGCTGAAAATGGCACTCAGGCAAATAGCTAAAACTAAAATAAACCTCTGTGGTCATCTCCTCCAAGTGCCTCCAAACTGACCTGGGAAAGGTAAGTGTCCAGAGAGCGCACAAAGCCACCTGGCAAGTTAGGGGCAGGATTGAGACCATATTGACTCCCTGACTCTTGCTAGTGAACGAATGATCCTAGACACATCATTTAAATCTTTGACTTGATTCTCATGTGAAATAGAGATACCTATTTCACATTTTTTGTGTCAAATTAAATGAAGTAATACATTTTGGATACTGAATCTGACTGGGCACAGTGACTCACACCTGTAATCCCAGCACTTTGAGAGGCCAAGGCAGAAGGATTGCCTGAGCCCAAGAGTTCAAAACCAGCCTAGGCTCTACAAAAAAGTCAAAAAATTGACCGGGCATGATGTTGTGCACCTGTAGTCCCAGCTACTCGGGAGGCTGAGGTGGGAGAATCACTTGAACCCAGGAGTTTGATACTGATGTGAGATGGGATTAAAAAGAAAACTTAGGCCGGGTTCGGTGGCTCAGCCTGTAATCCCAGTACTTTGGGAGGCCAAGGCGAGTGAATTGCCTGAGCCCACAGGTTCGAGACCAGCCCGGGCAACTTGGCAAGACGTCGTCTCTACAATAAATCAAAAATTAGCCGGGCGTGGTAGTGTGCACCTGCAGTTCCGGCTACTCGGAAGGCTGAGGGGGAAGGATCGCCAGAGCCTAGCAGGTTGAGGCTGTGGTGGCCGGGAGGATGCCACTGCACTCCAGTCTGGGCAACAGGGTGAGACTCCAACTCAAAAAATAAAAATAAAAATAAAAAATAAAAAAAACTTAATCTGTTATTTGACCTAAAATATTATGATGATTTAGAGTCCCTCCCCCACTATTCCATCTCTACTTCTCCTCCCTGGCTAGATATACATGTTGATTTAAAAAGGATTTAAAATGAGATGTTTTATACATACAGCATTTTTCCTTCTCTTCAAATTCTCCAAATTCTTTCTCTAAATTATCTGATAACTCCAAATGTTTTGTTTATCTACTGGGATTTTTTGTTAGAAAAAAACAAGAAGCCGGGCTCGGTGGCTCAGCCTGTAATCCTGCGTCTTTGGGAGGCTGAGGTGAGTGGATTGCCTGAGCCCGCAGGTTCGAGACCCACCTGGGCAGCAAGACCTCATCTCTACAATAAATCAAAAAATCAGCCAGGCATGGTAGCACATGTCTGTAATTCCGGCTACTCAGAAGGCTGAGGCGGAAGGATCGCCGGAGCCCAGCAGGTCAAGGCTGCGGTGGCCGGGAGCGGCCACTGCACTCCAGTCTGGGCGACAGAGTGAGACTCCAACTCAAAAACAAAAAACAAAAAAAGAAAAGAAAAAACAAGAAATATTGTTAAAGTGATGTTAATTGTTCCTTGCAGCCAAAAACATCCCAACAGCTATATCTGTTTCCTTAGACTCCTTTTTTTTTTGAGTTGGAGTTTCACCATCTCCCAGGTTGGAGTTCAGTGGCACACTCACGGCCACCACAGCCTTGACCTGCTGGGCTCAGGCAATCCTTCCACCTAAACCTTCCAAGTAGTTGGAACTACAGGTATGCACCACCACACCCGGTTAATTTTTTTGATTTATTGTAGAGATGAGATCTTGCCAAGTAACCCAGACTGGTCTTGAACCCCTGAGCTCAGGCAATCCTCTTGCCTCAGACTCCCAAAATGCTGCGATTAAATGCGTGAGTCACTGCACCTGGCCATGTTTCCTTAGACTCTTTAAAGAACTTTAATTTGGAGCAAATCCAAGGACTTGTAAGTGTAGGTTAAATGTATATTTCTTTTTTTATTTTTTTTTGAGTTGGAGTCTCACTCTGTCGCCCAGACTGGAGTGCAGTGGCCACTCCCGGCCACCGCAGCCTCGACCTGCTGGGCTCCGGCGATCCTTCTGTCTCAACCTTCCAAGGAGCCAGCACTACAGGCATGTGCTACCACGTCCGGCTAATTTTTTATTTACTGTAGAGACAAGGCCTCTCCAAGTTGCCCGGGCTGGTCTCGAACCTATGGGCTCAGGTAATCCATTCACCTTGGCCTCCCAAAATGCTGGGATTACAGGCTGAGCCACCAAGCCTGGCAAATGTACACTTCTTAAGGAAGTAATCAGAAGCACTTCACAAACTCTAACCCAGTGATTCTCCACCATAGCTGCACATTCAAATTCTCTGAAAACCTCTAAAAATACTGATGCTTTTAAAAATCAAAGCCTTTAACATTTTTCACATCGTTTGACTCAGAAATTCAACCTTTAGGAGTCAACTTACCCTAAGAAAATAGTGATGTGGACAAATATATATGCCCAAAGCAGTTCATGTATTTTTAAAATCATCTTCCAAGTTCAAATAAGGGAATGAGGAATGACTATATAAAATATGGTGTATCTATAAACTACTGTAGATCCACTAAAAATTACACTCATGCTATATGCTATATTGTTAGATGTCAGAATACTACTACCTTGGGGTAAAGATAATGGCCAAGCTGAGCATGGTGGCTCACACCTGTAATCCCAGTACTTTGGGAGGCCAAGGCAGGAGGATTGCTTGAACCCAGGAGTTCAAGATAAGCCTGGGCAACATAGTGAAACCTCATCTCTGTAAAAAAATATAGAAAATTAGCCAGGTGTGGTGGCATGCCCCTGTAGTCCCAGTTACACAGGATACTGAGGTGGAAAGACTGACTGAACTCAGCAGCTTGAGGCTGTGGGAAGTCATGACCATGCCACTGCACTCCAGCTTGGGTGATGGAGTGAGATCCCCAGCTCAAAAAAACAAATATAATGGCAGGAGGGAGTATAAAGGGGGAGTATTAGGTTGGTAGTATTCCATTTCTTCATCTGGGATCTGGCTATACATGTGTGTTTCCTCTGTGAAAATTCATCAAGCTATATGCTGCTTTCTTTTGATACATTCACATAAATAAAACTTATGAGCTGGGCCCGGTGGCTCAGCCTGTAATCCCGCGCCTTTGGGAGGCTGAGGTGAGTGGATTGCCTGAGCCCGCAGGTTTGAGACCCGCCTGGGCAGCGAGACCTCATCTCTACAATAAATCAAAAAATCAGCTGGGCGTGGTAGCGCATGCCTGTAATTCTGGCTACTCAGAAGGCTGAGGCGGAAGGATCGCCGGAGCCCAGCAGGTCGAGGCTGTAGAGGCTGGGAGCGGCCACTGCACTCCAGTCTGGGTAACAGAGTGAGACTCCAACTCAAAAGAAAAAAAAACTTATGGTAAAATACATAACATAAACTTTACCTTCGTTATCAGTTTAAGTGCACAGGTCAGTAGTGTTAAGTGCATTCACAATGGTGTGATACCAACCTTTTCATCTTGGGGAACTGAAACTCTGTCTCCATAAACAACTCCTCATTACCCCTTCTGTCAGCCCCTGGCAACCACTTTCTTCCTTCCCCTTCCCGTTGTGGTCTCACTCTGTCACCCAGTTTGGAGTGCAGAGGCGTAATCACAGCTCACCACAACCTCAACCTGCTGGGCTCAGGCGATCCTTCCGCCTCAGCTTCCCGAGTAGCTGGGGAAACAGGCACACACCACCATGCCAGGCTAATTTTCTGATTTTTCATAGAGATAAGGTCTTGCCAAGTTGCCAGGGCTAGTCTTGAACTCTTGGAACTCAAGCAATCCTCCTGCCTCGGGCTCTCAAAGTGCTGGGATTATAGGCATGAGCCACCACACCCAGCTCCACCTTCTATCTTTATGAATTTGATCATGCAAGTGGAATCATGGAGTATTTGTCTTTTTGTAGCTAGCTTATTTTACATATCACAATGTCCTTATGTTTCATCCATGCTATAGTGTATATCAACATTTCCTTCCTTTTGAGGCCAACTAATATTCTTTTTTTTTTTTTTTTTTTGAGTTGAAGTCTCAC
>NW_007253013.1:736836-813528 GCF_000164805.1 Carlito syrichta | reverse complement strand
TCACCTCAGCCTCCCAAAGGCGCGGGATTCCAGGCTGAGCCACCGAGCCTGGCTCCAACTAATATTCTAGTATGGATACACCACATGGTGTTTATCCATTTATCTGTAAATGGTCACTTGGGCTACTTCCATCTTTTAACTGTTGCGAATCATGCTGCTAGGAACATGGGAGTGCAAATGTCTAAGACCCTGCTTTCAATTCTTCTGTTTATATATCCAGAAAGGGAATTGCTAGAGATATGTGCTCCTTTTATATGTATGTTATAGTTCAATAAAAATTCAACTTAGGCTGGATATGGTGGTTCACACCTGTAATTCCAGGACTTTGGAAGTCCAAAGTAGGAGGATTGCTTGAGCCCAGGAATTTGAAACCATCCTGGACAACATATCAAGATCTCATCTCTACAAAAAAATTTTTTAAAGTAGCTGGTAGTGGTGATGCATGCCCGTAGTCTCAGCTACTCAGGAGGCTGAGGCAGAAAGATTGCCTGAGCTCAGAAGGTAGAGGCTGCAGTGAGCTGTGATGGTGCCACTGCATTCCAGCCTGGGCAACGGAGTGAGACCCTGACTCAAAAAAAAATTAAGTTAAAAAATACTGATGCCTGGGTTTCACCTCTAGAAATGAATAAAGGCCTCCTCAACACACACACACACACACACACACACACACACACACACACACACACACACACGCATCTCCCAGTAGCTACCCAAAAGTCTTCATATCACTTTTTTTATTGCATGATTTAAAGTCCCACAAACAAGAGAACCACTTTAAAAGGCCAACTGGCCCTGAAAAGCTTATATGTGCACAATCAAACATTCAAACCACCCTGTGGATCAGTTCAAAGAGCTGCTTTTCAATAATACAGCTGTGATAGCAGGACTTGAAAGCAGGCTGAACCTCAGGACTGTTGATGTTTTGGGCTGGATCACTCTTTGATGTGGGGAGCTGTCCTGGACATCCCAAGACATTGAGCAATGTCTCCGGCCTCTACCCGCTAGAGATGCCAGTCTCACTCTGCCCTCAGTCGTAATCACTAAAAATGTCTCCAGATATTGACAGATGTTTCCCCGAGGGCAGAATCCACCCCCACCTCCGCCCGTTTGAGAATCACTGCAGTGAAGAAATGGGACTTTTCATGGAAGAAATATTGCAACACAGAACATTTAGAAGCAGTGAGATTTAGATAAGATCGGTGCCCTCTTACTTCTCAGGACCCCCTTGTGTCCCAGGAAGCCCCCCTTCCTGTTGAGAGATGGGAGAGCACTGAAGACCAAAGCCCAATTGTGAAACACCACCTTGCGCCTACCTGGAAGCTGTGTCATTTGGCACTGATCACTCTCTTCCAGCTGCCTTGCTGACTCCAAAATGTGAAATATTGTGAGCTTAGGACTTATTACAGGAACCATCGTGCCCCACCCCCATCCCCACAAACATATTTCCAGTTTTTCATGTTGACAAAGCTACTTCTTGGGAATGCCACACACATGATTCAATCACTGATACCCATCTTGTCATTTATCATATTTAAGACAAAAATACTCCTTCCCAACATCTAATTTAAATCTTCTCCGATTCATAAGGACTCTGTTGATGAAGTGGAAACATTTTTAAGGACTATAGACAGATAGAAGGAGAAGGGGGATCCTTGCTGACTGAGGGCTGAGCTCTGCCTTCAAAAGTGACCTGGAACCCAGGGCCCAAACTTCCAGCCACTGTCTCCCTCTTAGGGCTCTCTTCCTAGCTTGGAGCAAGAATCTTAAAAGCTAGTTTCCAGAACTGTCTCTAACTGACAGAGCCTATTTGATGCCTTTTTCCTCTTCCATTTTGTTCTCTTCACCCAAGGCTTCTGCTACAATGGGGTTATGGGATCCTAAGCCCCTCAGTGTGAGGAATGTCCAGCCAACACAATATTCAGACACTATCCCATGGCTCAAATGTCCTCTGTCGGTCGCTCCACCCGGCTCACTTTGGCCCTGATGGGGCGGGCGGCCATTTTGCAATGAAAGCAGATGAGTAAACAAAGCCCAGGCCCCAGGAGATTGGCTCAGATTTAATAGGGGATGTGTGCAGGCTTTCAGTGTTCCTCGGCCCACAAGTTTTAACCGCTGTACAAACTGATTTAGAACACTAAAGCTCAACTGTTTGTTTAGTGCCTTTTATTGACTCAATTCCCGCCTCTCAGGCAGGTGGCCTCAGCCAGCCACTCAGTCATTGTTCTGACTCTGTTCTTCTCAGTGACATGGTGGCCTCCCTGTTGAGTCTTTTTCTTTATTTTGTTTTCTGGTCCTTGAAAAGTCGGGCAATCAACTCACACTTACAGGCGTAAGGTTTCATTTTTAAAGAGACATGATCCACTGTAAGCAGTATTGTCATCGAGTTGGGATTGTTGTGAAACAGGGACTTTTCCTCTTGGGTGAAGCCAAGGGCTGATTCCCTGGGTGACTGGGTGACCGTGAGGCGTGCTGTCACTGTTCTGGTGTGTTCATTCTTTCTGACCCTGGGCCCTAATGTATATCTTAAGATATACATTAAGATATACGCAGAGCTTTTGCAACTTTCCTGTGGTGCCTGGTTCCACTAATGATTTGGTCCCAAAATAAAAAAAAAATTTTTAGTGTTCATTGGAAAAATAATGTTATGTGTTAGACAACACTTTGTGTGAAGTGCTATGCCTAGTGATTTTCTTAAATGGGTTGGCCCCTCTGGTCTTCATGATAAACATTTGTGCTTGGGTATTATTGCTCTATCAGACAGGGAAGGTGAGAACCAGAAAGGTGAAGTGCATTGCCAACATTTCCTCGGTGTCTAGAGGCAGAGTGGGAACTTTTTTTTTTTGAGTTGGAGTCTTACTCTGTCACCCAGGCTAGAGTGCAGTGGCATGCTCATGGCCACCAAAGCCTTGACCTGCTGAGCTCAGTGATCATTGCACCTCTGCCTTCCAAGTAGCTGGAACCACAGGTGTGTGCCACCCCCAGCTAATTCTTTTTATTTATTGTAGAGACAAGGTCTTGCCAAGTTGCCCAGGTTGTTCTTGAACCCCTAGGCTCAAGCAACCCTCTCTCCTCAGCCTCCCAAAGTGCTGGGATTACAGGCATGAGCCACTGCGCCTGGCCAGAGCAGGAAATTTCTTTCTTTCTTTTTGATTTATTGTAGAGATGAGGTCTTGTCCTGCTGCTCGGGCTGGCCTCGAACCCCTGACTTCAGGCAATCCTCTTACTTCTGCCTCCCAAAGTGCTGGGATTACAGGCGTGAGCCACTGTGCCCAGCTAGAGCAGGAACTTTTAAGCCCACGTCTGCCTGAACTGTCTGCCACACCTCAGCTCCCTTCCTATGACTTGACCATTTCTACTTGTCCAGGAGAAAGCGAGAAAGGCTTCAGGTGGCTGGGGGTCAGGGGGAGCTGCAGTCACATGGAAAGGTGCAGTGAGTTAGGCCAGTCATGGTGCAAGTGGGCCTGTTGTGTCTGTGCCTCTCAGAGTCCATTCAGTAACTTCTCCCAGCGGTACAGAACTGACACCCTCTCTTCTCTGTGACCAGAGTTGAACTTGGACAACTTCCTCAGGCTTTCTCATCAGAGGGCAGAGCTCATGTGTCACCTGATCTGTCAACAGCCTGTAAAGGAAGTTGGAACAGCACACACGCACACACATTCACTCAGACACATATGCACACATCCAGACGTTCACACAATGCACACTTGCACACCCACACACGTAAAACACACAGGTACACAGTGCACACATACAAGGAGGGAAACCTTCCACAAAAGGAATTATCTTTTGGAAGTTATGCCCCTTGTAGTACAGGCTTCCCTGATAGGTAAGTATCCTAGGAACCCATCAGCGTCAGTGTACCAGCCAGCATTGTTGTCTGAGGCTGCATTGCCTTCAGTGAATTTTTTCAGAGAGTCTTTCAGCGCATCTGCCTATTTCATGACAAATGTTCAGCAGTTTTTGACCAAAAATGGCATGACCCCGGTGCCCCATCCTCCCTATTCACCCGATGTCACTCCAAGTGCGTTTTTTTGTTTATTTGTTTGTTTCCCTGGATGAAAAAAGTCCTCCAAGGGAAAAGTCTTGCTGATGTGGAAGAGGTGAAACAAAAAATAACAGAAGGCATCAAAATGGGTGAGCTCAAAAAATGTTTTGAGCAGCGGAAAAAGGGTCTCAATCATTATTTTCATCAAACGAAGAGTACTTTGATGGCAGCTGAAGTTTAAATATGCAAGAGGAAATACAAAATTTTTTATAAATAAAATCTGTTTTGGGGGTACCCTCTCATATATGCACACTCACAAATTCACTCAGACATACTCACATACACCCACATACATCACCCTTAATACACTCACCCACACACGCATTCACACTTTTATTGACACATACTCACGCATGCATAATACATCACTCTCACGCACACTCACAAATGTAGCCACACACCATCGCAGCTCACACACTCACGCACTTTCACTCCCACATACTCACATATGTGCACACTCACCCATGCACACACAGACACACACACACAATCATGCACATGTACACCTCTAATGTTCTCACACCTCACACTGTGGTGCAAGGTCATGAGGCCAGCACCCAATATAATAAACTGCCAGAGGGCTGGGCGGTATACTATCGAATTTTGTGTTTTGTGACTTTCCAAGTCCACTTGAAATAATTGAAAGCCAGGTGCAGTGGCACATGCTTGTAATCTCAGCATTTTGGGAGGTCAAGGTGAAAGGATTGCTTGAGGTTAGTAGTTTGAGGACAGCCTGAACAACATAGCAAGACCCCATCTCTAAAAAACAAAAAAATAGCCAAGTGGGAGAATCGCTGGAGCCCAAGAGTCTGAGGTTACAGTGAGTTATGATTGTGCCACTGCACTTCGATCTGGACAACAGAGGGAGCCCTAGTCAGAAAGAAAGAAAGAGAGAGAGAGAGAAAGAATGGAAGGAAGGAGGCAGGGAGGGAGGGAGAGATGGCAGGGGGAGAGAGAGAGAGAGAGAGAGAGATGAAAGAAAGAAAGAGAAAGAAAGAAAGGAAAGAAAGAAAAAGAAAGAAAGAAAGAAAAAAAGAAAGAAAGAAAGAAAGAAAGACGGAAAGAAGGAAAGAAGGAAAGAAAGAAAGAAAGAAAGAAAGAAAGAAAGAAAGAAAGAAAGAAAGAAAGAAAGAAAGGACTTACAGCAAGGACCCAGGATTTGTTGTAAGGAAAACTGCTCTCTATCCTAACTTTAATTGTTCCAGTCTTTTGAAGGTTTTTGGCACCAGGCCCTTAGCCAAAAGCATACCCTTTGGGGCCTCAAGCACAAGCTCTGTGACCTCGGGCAAGCAGCTGAAGTGTTCTTTGCCTCCATTTCCTCATCTGTAAAATGGGGATCACGATAGTGCTTGCCTTACAGAGTAATGAGTATTAAATTGACTGGCAGACCAGGGCACCTATGCAAAAGCAGGAGGCTCTCAATGACTTAGGTTTCCCCCATCTCTCCCCTCCTCCTCTTCCTCTTCTTCCTCCTCTTCCTCCTCCTTTTTTCTCCTCTCTCTCTCTCCTCTTCCCCTGTCTCTCTCTGTCTCTCTCTCTCACCTCTCTTTTCTCTTTCCTCTCTCTACTCTTTATCTCTTTCCAAGTCATTGAAATGGGTACTAAAGGTGTACATCAATTTGAGATTTTGTTTCAGAAATGATTCGCGAAGTTTAAGACTTTCTGTTCTGGCAGCTGCAATCTGTAAAACCTTATGCTTGAAAAAGTTCCAGGGCAGGGCAGGGCTCACTTTTCCTTCTGAGTCTCAGAGCCTCCCAGACTCCCCCAGGCAATGAATGACAACTGTCATCTGGGTCAGATGGACAGTGTTGCAGACTGCTGGGAAGGCCAGGATTCATACTCTGCTGTCCCCTTTCTTCTTTGTGGAAAGAATCCTCGTCTTGTGAGAATTTTCAGAACTCAGTTGGATATGGAGCCATACGTCAAATAATAATTTTTTGTTTGTGCTCAGCTTACTTGTAAGCAGGCAGAATCTATGAATTAACTCAATCTGTGATTTGAAGACATCTCTTAAAAGTTATAGAAGAGACTGAAACGATGTTAATGAAGGGTAGTTAGAGCAATGATATTATTTTGTTCTATTTCTTTCCTTTGATCCGCTGTGGGATCATTTTTCAAATCTTCCAAGTCTTCATTATGTCGGACACCGTCCATCTCCTGTTTGTGCATCCGCCCAGGTTTTGGCAGTAACTCTGGGCTAGTCCTTTTCTCTTTCTCCTTTGCTCGGTGGTGACCTCCACTTTGGTTCTACCTGATGTGAGCCACTCCTGCAGAAAGTCTCACCACAAACAAACGAACAAGAAGTGGTTCCTCTCTCTTCCATTCTGCTACACCCCCCCTGAGGTAGGCCACCCTGGAGTTAGGCTTGATCACAAAGGCACTATTTACCTTAGAATTCCAACTATTTCCTTATCAGGGTCCTCATCTCATCAAAGGAGTGACCAGAAAGAGGTTATTTTATAGTCTCTGGAAGCACAGGTTCCTCTCTCTCTTTCATCCCATAAGAGTTGAATGGAGATTACTCAAGTGACTTTCCTTTATAATTTGCTTTTTGTTTAAACATCCCTATGTTTACAAAATAATTCCTATCTATGCCAATCTAGAGAATTGTTGGAATGGTATTCACTGAGTGCTAATAATAGTTACTTGGGGAGGTGGCATCCAGGGTGATTTTTATTTAATATATTGGTGTCTGCTTTTTACTTTTCTGTATTAATTGACTTAAAAATGAACATGCATAATTTTTATTTTTTAAAAAAACTTTGCTTTTTTTTTTTTAAAGAAGCAGATTTCTCACTATGTTGCCCAGACTGGACTCACACTCCAAGACTCAAGCGATCTTCCCACCTCAGCCTCCTGAGTAACTGGGACTCCAGGCGCACACCACAACCCCCAGCTTAAACCAAAGCCATTTTAAGAAGGAATTTTTTTTAAGCACACACAGTAATACTGCCATACTTTTGTCAAATGTTTCTTCCTGTGTTTGCTTCCGAACGCTTCACTCGCAGTTCAGTTAACCTCACAGCCCAGAAGGCATATTTTGACAGTTACTCTGGATATAGATAGCACCAATGCTCTCCATTTCAGGAATAGTTGAATAATATTATCAACTCATGAAGTTTCTGTAAAATGCACCCAATGCACATGTTTTATTTCAGGTGTTTTTTGTCAGACTTCTCTAACAACAGCCAAAATGGTCAGTTGGGAAAGGAGTGTGCTGTGGTTATAGCATGGGCTCTTGCCGGTGTCTTTAAAAAGAAAGGGAGTCCCTCTAAAAATAAATGAATGCCTTTTTCCCTTTGGTGAGCACACTTTGAATGTACATTCTTGGAGTTGATTTCAACCTTAAATTGAAGTACGATGAATATTATAGTACAGTAAGTCCCCTACATAAAGACCTTCAAGTTGTGAACTTTCAAAGATGTGAACGTGTGTGCACATGTCCACTCACGTAAGTTAGTTCACATGTCTAGGGTACACTGTCATGTACATGCATGCTCTACAAGTGGTTGTGCTTTTGTGTACAACCATACTGTATAGAGTATGGTATCTTTATTTCAAACCCAGAATGTCTGGAAGCAAACATAAAAGCAGCAGTGATATAGCTAGTACTCATAGCCAATTGTGTTAGTTAGGTACCTAGGTTAACTTTGTTGGGCTTATGAACACATTGGACTTACAAACACCCTCTCAGAATGGAACTCATTCACATGTAGGGGACTTACTATACATGGCTTTTGTTAAACATATGTATGCATTTCTGTCGAGTATGCTCATAGGAGTAAAATAGGGTATGCAAATGTTCCACTTTACTAGATACTGTTCAACAGTTTTCCAAAGTGGTAGTACAAATTTACCACCAACCATATATGAGAATCCTGCTGGAATTGAAATGGAGAATTTAAGTTTTATCAGGACTTGTGCTGATAGAAATCCTGGAAATAACTACCTGAACTCAAAGATAATAATGCACAGGCATCTCTAAAAAATCTAAAGCAGCTGGACATGGTATCCTGCACCTGTAGTTCTAGCTGCTTGGGAGGCTAAGGTGGAAGGATCTCTTGAGCCCAGAAGTTCTAGTCTGCAGTGACCTATGATCAATAAACTCCAGCCTGGGCAGCAGAGCGAGCTCCTGTCTCTATCCTGGACGACAGAGCAAGTCCCTATCTTTAAAATAATGATAATTTTTTTAACGTCTAAAGTACCATTCACTTTTCACATTGATTTTCAGGTCAAAACCTCCCTATAAAACAAATGGAGGTGTGTCTTATGCCATTTTCTCCTGAAGCTGAGGAAGTATGACAAAAGAGAATGAAATGCTTTTTCTGAGAGCCCTACTAAGCCTTATATCTCCCACTCAAGCCCAAGATTTGAGCCCAGGTCCACATGCCCTACCTAAGAATTTCCTACAAAAGTATAATGCTCAGGCTCAGGCTGGCATTTCTGCTATAACATTGCTGGTTTCAAATAGCACAGTCTAATGCCATGAACCCTCACAGCATTTGCCAGGCTATCAGCCAGCTAGAAGGGCTGTATTCATAAACGCTCTTGCCTGAACTTGAAGGTCACTGACAGTTTTAAATGGAAAAAGCAGCCTGTCCCGGCCTCCTGGCCTGGCTGCTCTTCAGGCTCAGCTGAGTAATTTTCTTTTGAGTTGGAGTCACAGTCTGGGCAGCTTTTTAAACCATGATTTTTCTCCATTTCTTTGCTAGAACAATCGAGCTGAATTCCTTGGGATTGGGACTTTGAGATCTGTATTTTATAAACTTCTCAAGCCGCACTGATTAGACTGGAGGCCACTATTGTTCTCAGATAGTTTTTTTTAAAAAAGATAAACATCCAATACAAATGCTCTAGCAAAGTTCTGAAAATAAAAAAGGAAAAATAAGTTAAAAAATCAGTCATTGGCCATGTGCGGTGGCTCATGCCTGTAATCCCAGCACTTTGGGAGGCTGAGATGGGAGAACTACTTGAGCCTAAGAGTTCGAGACCAGCCTGGACAACAGTGAGATTTCATCTCTAAAAAGAAAAAATACAGCCGGGCTCAGTGGCTCAGCCTCTAATCCCATGCCTTGGGAGGCTGAGGTGAGTGGATTGCCTGAGCCCGCGGGTTCGAGACCCGCCTGGGCAACTTGATGAGACTGCATCTATACAATAAATCAAAAAATTAGCTGGGTGTGGTAGCATGTTCCTGTAGTTCCAGCTACTTGTGGGGCTGAGGTAGGAGAATCCCCTGAGGTCAAGGTTGCATTGAGCCAGGGTCTTGCCACTGCCCTCCAGCCTGGGTGACAGAATGAGACCTTACAAAAATAAAAAAATTAGTCCTTTTGCCCTCCTTTAAAATATTCCAAAATCAAGTGTTTGGCCAAATTAAACACAGATGAGAGGATTCAGCTGAAGATGGCTCTGATTCCAGCGTGATGATAATAAGTAACAATTTCATGGCATTTCATATTTTTGTTTAATGCTTTCACATATTTTATTTGACTTAATCACTCAAGACCTCTTTAAGGTAGCAATAATAATCCCCAATCTACAGAAAAAGGATACTGAAGCTCGGGGTTAAGGGTCTCATACATAGGTTTCCTGATTCCAAACTTCATGCGTCTCTCACTGTCCCCCCAGGGCTCTGGGAGTCAGAAAGCTCCCCTTGGCCCAGCCAGAATGGAGTATCTTGAAGATGCTGAGTGAGTCTCAATGGCCCTCCTTCCCTTTGCCTCCTCTCCCTCTCCTTTTCCCCCTTCCTCCAAAATCCTTCCTTCCTTCCTTCCTTCCTTCCTTCCTTCCTTCCTTCCTTCCTTCCTTCCTTCTTTCCCTGAGGTCACGAACCCCTGGGCTCAGACAATTCTCTCGTCTCTGTCTCTCAAGGTGCAGGAATTACAGGCGTGTGCCACCGCGCCAGGCCTATTTATTTTGTTTTTATCTTTATTTGTTAAAATTAGAGCCTCACTGTTGCCCACACTAGAGAGCTGTGGCATGATTACGGCCATGGCAGCCTCGACCTGCTGAACTCAGGCAATCCTTCAGCTTCAGCCTTCCAAGTAGCTGGAACTACAGGCACGAGCCACCACTCCCAGCTAATTTTTTGATTTATTGTAGAGACGAGGTCTCGCAATATTGCCCAGTCTGGTCTCAAATCCTGGGCTCAGGCAATCCTCTTGCATAGGCCTCCCAAAGTGCTGGGATTATAGGCGTGAGTGAAGGTGACTGGCTTCCAATATGCTTTAGTGTCTCCCATGCAACACGTCATCTACAGTGTGCTAGGGAGTCAGAAATTAAAGAAAAATGTCCCAGCTGGGCTCGGTGGCTCAGCCTGTAATCCCGCGCCTTTGGGAGGCTGAAGTGAGTGGATTGCCTGAGCCCACAGTTTCGAGACCCGCGGGCAGCAAGACCTCATCTGGGCAGCAAAACCTCATCTCTACAATAAATAAAAAAATCAGCTGGGCGTGGTAGCGCATGCCTGTAATTCCAGCTACTTGGAAGGCTGAGGTGGAAGGATCGCTGGAGCCCAGCAGGTCGAGCCCAGCAGGTCGAGGCTGCGGTGGCCGGGAGCGGCCACTGCCCTCCAGTCTGGGCGACCGAGTGAGACTCCAACTCAAAAAAAAGAAAAGAAAAAAGTCCCTTCCCTCAAAAAAATCACAGACCAGGTGGAGATAGACAACCATCACATGGGGATGCACCAAACGTCAACACAGGTCAGAATGAGAAGGAGATGTCATGCCATGACTACCCGTCAGCGTAGGTGTGTGGATTCATACTCTCCACTGAGATGAAAAGTTCAAATTTCTAAGGGTAAGGCTTTGATGTACTCTCACTTCAAAGGGGGACTGTTTTATTTTGAAACAATTCTGCTGCCTTCGATATCCTATTAATACACACCTCAAAATGTGTCTTTAGCTCTTTCATCTATATTCTGTGACATGTGTTTACCCTTTCCTGACTAAATTTAGGAGCATACCATCTTATTAGTGGTTCATTTATGTACGCTTTAAAGAATTATCATAGAGGCAGAAGGATTGCTTAAAGCCAGGAGTTCGAGACCACCTGGTCAACAGTGTGAGACTCCATCTCTACAAAAAATATTAAAAAAAAAAAAAGAATTATCAAAGAGGTATAGAGGCCTTAAAGTATCAAGGCTGGCTTAGGGATTCCCTTCTTGGTCTGCCATATAGCAAAAACAACTTCCAACATACCAGGAAACAACTTTGTTTATGTTTAGCAACTGGGCTAGACAGAGCAGGGGTAGGTAGGTGTGTGTGTTCGTGTGTGTGTGTGTGTGTGTGTGTGTGTGTGTGTGTGTGTGTGTGTGTGTGTGTGTGTGTGGGTGTGGTTGGTAGACAAATTTTCCAACCTAATTATACTATTTCATTTCTTATGAACTCCTGACAGCAGATGGAAAGAACCAGCATCAGGGATCAGAAGACCATGTTTGAGTCTGTCACACCTGATGCTGGTTCTTTCCATCTGTTTTAGGGTAGCTCCAAGAAGAAGATTGACATGCAGGAGGTTCATAAGGGAACCAGTGCCTGCAGAAAGAAGCGGGAGGATGTGGGACTGGGCAAACGGGGAAGTCCAGGTGCAAAGCAGTCTCAAAAAAAGTCTCACGAGGCATGGTGGCTCATGCCTGTAATCCCAGCACTTAGGGAGGCCAAAGTGGGAGAATTGCTTGAGCCCAGGAGCTTGAGACCAGTCTGGGCAACATAACCAGGTCTCATTTCTACAAAAAACCAAGCAATTAACCAGGCATGGTGGCACATGTCTGCAATCTCAGCTACTCCAGAGGCTGAGGTGGAAGAATTGCCTAGGCCTAGGAAGTCAAGGTTGTGGATGAGCCGTGATTGTGCCACTACACTCCAGCCTGGGCTACAGAGTGAGACACCGATTCAAAATAGGAAAAAAAAAAGTCCCAGCAGATTAATGAGCAAAACTAAGGTCAGGCCAAGGCAGGCAACCCTATTTCCTGCCTCCAACGTATTTCTTTGTAGATTTCCATAGCTGCTCTCCTGGAAGATCACCCATATCACTCCTAAAATGAGGAACCAGATGAATAATGTCACTGTGCTGTCTGGCCAAGGGTTGGAGCCCTGTCTCAGAGTGATTTTCTTTCTTTTTTTTCTTTTTAAATTTTTTATTTTAAAGATGTGGGGTACAATACAGGGTTAGGTATACAAATGTTCATTACCCTTGTTGATGAGGTGTGCCCCCCTTCCCTGGTAGTTTCCCATTACTGCCAGTCCCTTTCTTATAGTATTATGATAATTGTTCAGAGTGATTTTCTTAAGCCCACATCTAGTCGTGATCTGCTTTTGCTCAAAAGTTTCAGTGGCTCCTCCGGCCTGTAGGACGACATTCAGATTTCCATGTAGATTGCTCCAGCTCTTCATACTGGCCCTCGGCAGCCTTTCTAGCATGGTCTCTGGTCCCTCTTCCCCATGGCTTGGGGGAGCCACTCAAGGCTGCTGTTCTCACCGTCCTACAAATGGGCAACCTGTTGTTCTGTCCCTGTGGCTTTGCCTTTGCGGATCCTTTCACTTGAGTGACCCTCCCTCTCTTCTGGGTCTGGAAAAATCTCTCCTCTGTAAAGCTGCTGAGAACACTGCCTTCATATCCAGCTGGATGTCATCACTCTTCCTGTCTGCCTTGTTTATGTTGTTACAGTAGCACTCAGAAAACTTTTTTAAAATGTAGAGTTGTAGGGTACAGGTGAGGATTTGCTGCATAAGTAAATTGCATGCAGGTGAATTTGAGCTTCTAGCGAGCCCTCTGGCTGGCTCTGGTAGTGGACCTGACACCCTACGGGAGGTTGGTGCCCCTTATCCCCCTACCCTCCTTCCTTCCCTCCCTCTCCCCATCAGCAGTACCCAATGTCAGTTGTTCCTGCCTTTGTGTCCATGTGTCCGATGTTTAGGGCCCGCTTATGAGTAAGAATATGCGGCATGCAGTTTTTTGTTTCTATGATAGTTCACTTAGTATGATGGTCTCCAGCTGCATCCATGTTGCTGCAAAGCACTTAGCAAATTTTATTGCAGTTAACTGCATGCAAACCTGCTTGTTCTTGATGGAATATAAACTCTGTGAAGGCCAGCTATGCAGCCTTGGGTCTGCCATGTCACCAGAGCTCCATTCATTCATGTTTTAAACAAGTAACGAATAAACTTGTTTAAAATATCTTTCTTTTGTTTTGCCATAATCTCTTTCCAGGGAGAATAAGATGGAGGGAAATTATTTCTACTGAGAATTCGCTTTAATGCAAGGTTCCCTGAGAAAATGTTCTGAGATAAACCAAACAGTAGGCAGCAGTATGGGAGCCTGGAAATGCTCTTACTATGAGCCTGAAGGTTTCTTGAGAAGGGAGGTGCCTTGCTCCAGAATCCTGAGTGATTTGCTATGGTGCTGTCTCCATTAGATAGTTTTAAAAAGGCTGGGCTCAGTGGCTCAGCCTGTAATCCCAGCACTTTGGGAGGCCGAGGCAAGTGGATTGCCTGAGCCCGTGGCAAAATTAGCCGGGTGTGGTAGCGCACACCTGTAGTTCCAGCTACTTGGAAGGCTGAGGCGGAAGGATCACCGGAGTCCGGCAGGTCGAGGCTGTGGTGGCTGGAAGCGTGCCACTACCCTCCAGTCTGGGCGACAGAGTGGGACTCCAACTCACAGAAAAAAAAGAAGGTGGGTGCAGTGGCTCTTGCCTGCAATTCCAGCACTTTAGAAGGCTGAAGTGGGAGGGATGCTTGAGCTCAGGAGTTTGAGACCAGCCTGGACAACATAGTGAGACCTTTTCTCTACAAAAGAAAGAAAAAAAATTAGCTGGGTGTGGAGGCTGAGGTGGAAGAACTGCCTGAACCCAGGAGGTCCAGGTTTCAGTGAGCCGAGAGCATGCCACTGTAGTCCAATCTGAATGACAGATTTGAAACCTTGACTCAAAAAAAGTTTTTTTTTTTTTAAAAACTCACTTTCGGTCCACTGCCTTCAAATGATTTCAAATGAAAAAATTCAAATATAATCAATGTGTATCAAAGGAACTTCACAGGGTTCATTTTATTCTGCTGGTTTTACTTAACCAGGAAGCTTTGGCAACAGCAAGCTCAATATTCTTTGCTTTGCTCTGGAAAATTGGTGCAGTCTAAGAAACAATTAAGAGTTTGTTGACACCAGGAGAGACTGGAGCTCTAAAAGGACACATGGGTGCTTTGCTAGGCATTCTCAACAATCTCTGCTGTCAAAAAATGAGGCAGTGACTGTAACCAGGCATGCTTGGGCCCCAAAACTGTCTTATGCAGGGGTGACACAACCATTGCAGGTGACAGCCCAGTCCCCTCCACAAAAAATTCTTTGATTACTCAGCACTTACCACATGTCAGACACCCTGAGCTGGAGCTCCTCGCTGGCATGACTCATTTACTCTTTACAGGAGCTTAGGTGCTTAGAACAGGTCTTTTATGACTTGCATTTTGCAGATGAGGTTTCTGGAAGCCGAGGAACTATCCGAAATCATGGGGTCTCTTGGCTGCAAGGCAGAATGAGAATCCAGTTCTGGATAATCCTGAAGCCTGTGCCCTAAACCTGCTCCTATGAACTCCACTGCATCTTAGAATCACTCAGACCAGGCATGGTGGCTCATGCCTGTAATCTCAGCACTTTGGGAGGTGGAGGTGAGAGGATTGCCTGAGCCCAGGGATTGGAGACCAGCCTGGGCAACTTGGTGAGACCTTGTCTCAATAATAAGTCAAAAAACTAGCCAGGAGTGGTGGCACATGCCTATAATTCCAGCTACTCAGAAGGATGAGGCAGAAGGATTGCCTGAGTCCAGCAGGTTGAGTCTGTGGTAGCCATGAGCGTGCCACAGCACTCCAGCCTGGGTGACAGAGTGAGACTCCAACTTATAAAAAAAAGAAAGAAAAAAATCACCTGGATCATGAAAAGAGGCAATAAATCAGACAAACAGCAACAGTAAAAACAAAATATATACATTGTTCCGTGGTGCTAGGGCTCTCTAGAAAAACAACAGAGAAGAGGGACAGACTGACTGATATGTAGAGAAAGGGTAGGTTGTCAGGAAAATCATCAGTGAGATAGCATTACAGTAAAGATCTGAAAAAAGTGAAGGAGCTATGAGGCCATGTGGAGGAAGAGATTCCCAGACACAAACAAAATGGCAGGTACAAGGCCTCGTTTCAGAGCCATCAGCCAGTGCTGCTAGAGGGACTGAGTTAGGTAAGGGAGGTGGTGGAAGATGAGATCAGAGAATCAGGTGAGACCCTGTAAACCATAGTGAGATTTCTCCTCTCATACTATGTAAATCTCCTGGTCATATTACCCATATTCCACTTTTTTTTTTTCTACTGGAGTCTCATTCTGTTGCCTAGGCTGTAGTGCAGTGGCACGCTCATGGCCACTGTAGCCTCTACCTGCTGGGTTCAGGCGATCCTTCTGCCTCAGCCTTCCAAGTAGCTGGAACTACAGGCACCTGCCACCATGCCTGGCTTATTTTTTGATTTACTGTAGAGACAATGTCTCGCTATGTTGCCCAGACTGGTCTCAATCCCCTGGGCTCAGGTAGTCCTCTCACCTCCACCTCCCAAAGTGCTGGGATTATAGGCGTGAGCCACCGTGCCCACCTCAAATTCCACTTTTTACAAATATTTAAATCATATGAAAATAGAATTGGCCTAGATTCCATTAAAAATACATCTTCAAAGTCTAAACACCCGAGCAAATGTTTGAGACCAGAGAACCAGGAAAGATGGGAGAGAGAAGCGCCAGGAGCCGAGGAAGACTCCAGGGAACCCCCTGGCTGTCCCAAGACCATCATCTCTCTAAACCTAGAAGAAGCTTCATGGAGCTAATCAGAAAATCCAGACTCCCTCATTAAAAAGAAAAGAATAACAGTGGCATGGATTGGGTTTTCTTCCTAGTTCTCACGTTTTTCCTACCCTTGCTTAGCTTCTGCCTTGGCACCTCCTACCTGGTTTCTTTGATTTTTATTCTGCTTTCTTGAGCCTGCTAGAGGCTGTATCTGTTTAACCAGCCCCAGTTCCTTTGTTCATCTTAGTTTGATCTCCTTGTCCCCCATCCCAAATCCAATTAGGACACCGTTTTTGTTGGTGGCCACATTCCTATTGTGGCCTCTATCCTTCCACATCTCTCTTTCATACCTTCATCCCACACCTATTTCCTGGTCTTGGTCCCTGGGGTGGTCTGTTAGATTGGTGGACCCCGATAAGTCACGGCTGCATATAGTCACAGCCTGAGTAGTGCCTTCTACATTGACTCAGACTGGGCCATGTGACTTGCTCTAGCCAAAGGGACATTGGCAAATGTGATGCAAGCAGAGCCTTACATATCAAGCCTTATATTCTGGAAGTCATCCGCCATATCGTAAAATCGCTCAGGCTGGACTCCTGAGTATTGACAGGCCACATGGAGAGAGATGCCATCTTGAAAAGTAACACGCCATCTTGGACTATCAGTCCAGGCCAAGCTCCCAGTTGAATGAACCCTTGGGACTTCATGTGTCACACGTGAGGCAGAAGGACCACCCAGCAGAGCCTATGCAGCCCTCAGACTCATGAACAATTTAAAAATGCTATATTTGTTTCCGGTCATTACATTTTATGGTGTTTTGTTACACAAAACCAAAGTAGTTCCCATCTCATCTAGACCAAAACCTGTTCTTTCCAGGCCTGACCAGGCCATTGCCACGGCTGTGACAGCCTCCGACTCTGCGTGTCTCTACAATTTCACCCAAATTTGTTGACCCAGCTTCACCTGAACCTGGGGTTACCACAGTGCCTGGGGTTGGACAGGTTGATATTTGAACTTTCTGAGCAGGAAACAAATGGAGAGAAAACGGGGTGTACAAATAATCACTATTCTCATGCTGTATTGTGACTTGTGTGTGACTCTCCTCTTTCAATACCAGGTCTAGAGTATCTCTCTCATTATGCTGAGTCATTGTTTGGAAATGAACTCCTATTTGCATTGTCTATCAGCCAGGGAGCACCTCCTTCTTGTTCCCTTTCACATACTCTTTTTTTAATATCCTTTAGGGTGAGAGATTGTTGGCACCTTTATTTATTTACTTTTCAAGAAATAAATTTTGCTGTTTTAAAACGAGACTCAAATTTTAAAAATGTTGTTCCAGAAATCCTTAAGAAAACTTCTATTTTACTTTTCAGGAAGAGAGTTGCATAATTTTGAAAGATGACCTGCAAGCTCATGCCAGCACATTCATTTCTGGTGCACTCAGTGTACACTAAAGAGCCCCAGGATTTTGGAGGAATGGCTTCCATTTGAAAATCGGCCACACTATGGACCAAGCGATGACCTGCCAAGTGTGACATATCTGATAAGGGGGACTCTATACCTTGAGAACCACAGGGCAAAGGTGGCTGGTCCAGTCCATCACTGTATTCTTAGCCTTTGGTATGAGGCTGGACACAGAAATGCATTTAACCAGTAGGTATTGCATAAGTAAATAGATTATCTTTATGAGAAATTTGGCACCTTGGAAATCATGTCCAATATTCTATAGGAAACCATATGTCTGTGAGTGTATGTGTGTGTGTGTGTGAGTGTGTACATTATATGCACTGGCTGCACAGTCAAGCAATGAAGTGTAGATCTTGATTTATTTTCTTTGTCCATTGAGCCCTTCTTTTGAAACTTCACCACTCCTCTTCTTCCACAAGCTGGACCTTCACTCACTCTCTCTACCACTTGGCCTCTTTGGCCACAGAGGCTTAGTTTTAAAATAGCAACTTGCGGCCGGGCATGGTAGCTCACACCTATAATCTCAGCACTTTGGGAGGCCAAGTTGAGAGGATTGCTTGAGCCCATGGACTTCAGACCAGCCTGGGTAACTTGGATAGACCTCGTCTCTACAATAAATCAAAAAATTAGCTGGATGTGATGGCGCATGCCTGAAGTTCCAGCTACTGGAAAGGCAGAGGTGAAAAGATCACCTGAGCCCAGCAGGTCGTGGCTATGGGGGCCATGAGAATGCCACTGCACTCCAGCCTGGGCAACAGAGTGAGACTCCAACTAAAAAATAATAATAATAAATAAAAGAAAATAACAACCTGAACCAAAATGGACTACAGAGAATGACTTTCAATCCCCAAGTATTCCTTGGTAAGTTCTTTAGCCAATATATCTTTGCAAAACCTCCCTGGATTTATCACTCTTTAAGGTTTAATTTTAATGTAGAAATTAGTTTTGTTTGTTTGTTTGTTTTGAGTTGGAGTCTCACTCTGTCACCCAGACCTGAGTGCAGTGGCACGCTCCTGGCCACCGCAGCCTCTACCTGCTGGGCTCCGGCGATCCTTCCGCCTCAGCCTTCCAAGTAGCTGGAACTACAGGCGCGTGCTACCATGCCCGGCTAATTTTTTGATTTATTGTAGAGATGAGGTCTTGCCAAGTTGCCCGGGCGGGTCTCAAAACCACGGGCTCAGGTAATCCACTCACCTTAGCCTCCCAAAGGCACAGGATTACAGGCTGAGCCACTGAGCCCAGTTCATGTTACCATTTTAACAGGTAATTGTATTACTCGAATTAGTGTGAATACCAAATGTTTTTTAACTAGTCCTCTAATTTTGGATTTTTATATAATTTATAATTTTTTACTATTTTAAACAGTGCTATGATTGACATACTTATAAAAAACATCTTTGCATGTATCCATAATTACTTCCTAAATCCAAATTCCAAGGAAAGAATTTCCTGAGTTGGGTGGTGTACATTTAAGTCTTCTGATATATATTGTTAAATTTCCCTCCAGAAAAGTGTCCCTATTTCTGTCCCTCACAATTAACTCTTGGACACTCATCATAATTGATTTTATATATATATATATATATATATATATATATATATATATATATATATATATATAATTATTTTATGCGTACGAAAGGTGACAGTAATAGCTCCTTCTTTTTTTTTTTTGGAGTAAGAGTTGTACTCTGTTGTCCAAGCTGAAGTGCAGTGGCATGCTCACAGCCACCACAGCCTCGACCTGCTGGGATCAAGCAATCCTTCCGCCTCAACCTTCCAAGTAGCTGGAACTACAGGCATGCACCACCATGCCCAGCTAATTTTTTTTTTTAATTGTAAAGATGAGGTCTCGCCAAGTCGCCCGGGTTGATCTCAACCCATGAGCTTAGGCAATTCTCTCACCTTGGCCTCCCAAAGTGCTGGGATTATAGGTGTGAGCCACCACACACTGCCAATTTTAAAATTCTCTTATTGAAGCCGGGCTTGGGGGCTCAGCCTATAATCCCGCGCTTTGGGAGGCTGAGGTGAATGGATTGCCTGAACCCACCAGTTCGAGACCTACCTGGGCAACTTGGTGAGACCTCATCTCTACAATAAATCAAAAATCAGCCGGGCGTGGTAGTGTGCGCCTGTAGTTCCAGATACTTGGAAGGCTGAGGCGGAAGGATTGCCGGAGCCCAGCAGGTCGAGGCTGCGGTGGCCGGGAGCAACCACTGCATTCCAGTCTGGGTGACAGAGTGAGACTCCAACACACACACACAAAAAAGCTCTTATTGTTAGTGAGATTTAACATGTCTCTAATTGTTTTATCGGATTATTAATGAGATTAGTTTTCTTAATATGTTTATGGATCATTTATGTATCTTTAGTCAAGTGCCAGTACATGCCTTACAGCTACTTTTTCTATTGTAAGGTTTTCCTTTCACTTATTGATTTGCATGTACCCTTTATATAGAAATGATAAAAACTCCCTGTCTCTCCTATCCTTTCTTGCCTTCTGTGGGACTTAATATTTTTTATTATTCCATTTCCCTTTTCCATTAGTTTGGTAGTTTTATATAATTTTACTTTTCTGTTTGTGCTTATCCTAGGATTACAATATACATCCTTTCCTTAAAATCTAACATTGCTTGATATTTCTACTTCTTCCCAAGGTAATGTAAGAACCTTAGAAGATTCTAACTCCATTTACTCCCTCATGAGATTTCTGTCATTATTTTTGTTCAGTTATTTAAGAATATTTTACCCTAAGGCATTATTATATATTATGTATAATATATTATGATTGCATTTTAACCTAATGCATTATTATTGTCTTATAAGTCAATAGTCAATTAAATGAACACACATTTACCTTTTTGTGTGCTCTTTATTATTTCTTGCATCTCTGATCTTCATTTTGAGACAGTTTTTCTCCTGTGTGGAAAGCAACCCTTTAGTGTTGATCTGCTGTAACTTGTCACACACTTCTTGGTGACATTTACAATTCTTGCCTGGCAATCTTTTTTTTTTCAGTTGACAGGCCAGTGAAATATTTGTTATGCCTTTGAAGGTATCTCTCTTTTCCTCTGGCTACTTTTCATATTTTCTTTTTTAGTTTTTAGCTTTAAGTAGTTTTACTTTGATGATTTTCTTTTTCGTGCTTTGGATTTGTAGTACTTCTGAAATCTATGACTTCATGTCTTTTATCTGTTTTAGGCAATAATCAGTCATTATCTCTTCAAATATTGCTTCTATGTCATCTGAACTTCTCCTCTCCTTAGGAACACTAATTATACATGTGATAGGACTTTTTACTGAATACTCTATTTTTAATGCTTTTTATGGCTTTTACAAAAAATGTGGTTTATTCTGAGCTAGATTCCAGTTCACTAATTCCCTCTTTATCTTTGTCTAATCTTTGGTTAAACTCATTCATTGAGTTCTTAATTTTACTTATTTTAATTTTCAGTTTTAGAATTTCCATTTGATAAGGGTTTTTCTAGTTTCTAATTCTATACAAAATTCTCAGTCTTGTAGTCTTTAAACATAGTAAGCGCACATATTTCAAAATTTGTGACGACTGCATTCTCTGTATCTCCCCTGAATCTGTTTTTTGTTTTTTTTTTTTGAGTTGGAGTCTCACTCTGTCGCCCGGACTAGAGTGCAGTGGCTGCTCCCTGCCACTGCAGCCTCGACCTGCTGGGCTCCGGCAATCCTTCCGCCTCAGTCTTTCGAGTAGCTTGAACTACAGGTGTGCGCTACCACACCTGGCTAATTTTTTTTATTTATTTATTGTAGAGATGAGGCCTTGCCTGCCCAGGCAGATCTCGAACCCGCAGGCTCAGGCAATCCTCTCATCTCAGCCTCCCAAAGGCGCAGGATTACAGGCTGAGCCACCGAGCCTGGCCTGGATCTGTTTTTATTGTCCATGTTTCTCATAGGTTTTAGTAAATTCATCTGATATCATCAAGGTGTTATTGAGTTTCAGACATTGTATATGCAAAAATATAGAAGGATTTGGGGTAAAAAAGTATGCATTTTTTCCTTAGAGAGGTTTCATATTTATAAGCATATCTCAGAGATATTACAGGTTCAATTACAGACCACTGCAATAAAGCGAATATTGCAGTAAAGTGAGTCAGACAAATTTTAAACTTTTTCTTATGCATATAAAAGTTTATACTATATTGCAGTCTCTTAGAGTCCAATAGCATCATGTCTAAAATAACAATGTACATATCTTACCTAGAAAACTACTTTGTTGTTAAAAAAAAAGCCAACAATCATTTCAGCCTTCATCTAGTTATAATATTTTTTGCTGGTGGAGGGTCTTGTCTCGATATTGATGGCTCCTGACAGATTAGGATGGTGGTTGCTAAATATTGGACTGGTTATGACAATTTCTTTTCTTTTCTTTTTTTTTTTTTGAGTTGGAATCTCACTCTGTCACCCAGACTGGAGTGCAGTGGCTGCTCTGGCCACCGCAGCCTCAACCTGCTGGGCTCCGGCGATCCTTCCACCTCAGCCTTCCAAGTAGCCGGAATTACAGGCACGCTACCGCGCCTGGCTAATTTTTTGATTTATTGTAGAGATGAGGTCTCACCAAGTTGCCCAGTGGGTCTTGAACCTGCGGGCTCAGGCAATCCACTCACCTTGGCCTCCCAAGGACAATTTCTTAAAGTAAGCCAACAATGAAGTTTGTCACATCAATTGACTCTTCCTTTCATGAACAATTTCTCTGCAGCATGCGATGTTGTTTGGTAGCATTTACCCACAGTAGAACTTCTTTCAAAATTGGAGTCAATCCTTTTAAAACCTGCTGCTTTTTCAACTAAGTTTATGTAATATTCTAATTCCTTCCTGTCATTTCAACAATGGTCACAGCGTCTTTTCCAAGAGTAGATTCTATTTCAAGAAACCACTTTCAAAGTGAGAGAATTGCCTGAGTCTAGGGGTTTGAGACAAGCTTGGGCAACTTGGCGAGACCTTGTCTCTATAACAAATCAAAAAATTAGCTGGGCATGTGGTTCCAGCTACTTGAAAGGCTGAGGTGGAAGAATCTCCTGAGCCAAGCAGGTCAAGGCTATGATGGCCATGAGCAAGCCACTGTACTCCAGCCTGGGCAACAGAAGCATCCCCTTATCTGCTGAAGTTTTTTTGTTTTTGTTTTTTAAATAAGATTGCAGCAATTCAGCCATATCTTCAAACCCTGCTTGTAATTCTAGTTCTCTTACTATTTCCATCACATCTGCACTTCCTTCACTGAAGTCTTGAATCTTTCAAAGTTATCCATGAGGGTTGAAATTAACTTCTTCTAAAACTCTTATTAATATGGATATTTTGACCTCTTCCCATGAATCATGAATGTTTGGTATCTAGAGTTGTGAATCCTTTCCTGGAGGTTTTCTTTTTTTTTTTTTTTTTTCTTTTTTTTGAGTTGGAGTCTCACTCCGTCACCCAGACTGGAGTGCAGTGGCCACTCCCGGCCACTGCAGCCTCGACCTGCTGGGCTCCAGTGATCCTTCCGCCTCAGCCTTCCAAGTAGCCAGAATTACAGGCATGCGCTACTACGCCCAGCTGATTTTTTGATTTATTGTAGAGATGAGGTCTCGCCTGCCCAGGCGAGTCTCGAACTCGCGGGCTCAGTCAATTCACTCACCTCAGCCTCCCAAAGGCGTGGGATTACAGGCTGAGCCACCGAACCTGGCTAGATATGAAAATTGAAATAAATGTTGATCCATGTACTGCAGAATGGCTGCTGTGTTAGCAGGCATGGAAACAACAGTAATATCCTTGTATATTTCTATCAGCACTTTTAGGTGACCAGGTGCATTGCCAATGAGCTGTAATATTTTGAAAAAAGCCCCTTTTTCTAAACAGTAGTTCTCAACAGTGGACTTAAAATATTCAGCAAACCATGCTGCAAACAGAGGTGTAGTCATCTAGGCTTTGTTGTTTCATTTATAGAGCCCAGGCAAAGTAGATTTTGCATAATTCTTAAGGGCCATAGGATTCTTGGAATTGTAAAAGAGCATTTGCTTCAACTTAAAGTCACCAGCCCCTAACAAAAGAATCACAGCCTGTCGTTTAAAGTTTTGAAGTCAGGCATTGAGGTCTCCTCTCTAGCTATGAAATTCCTAAATGGCATCTACTTCCAATAGAAAGCTTTTTTTTACTTCTTGGAAAATCTGTTTTTCATTGTGACCACCTTCATCAATAATCTTAGCTATATCTTCTGCATAACTTGTATAGCTTCTCTTTCAGCACTTGCTGCTTTACCTTGCACTTTTTTGTTATGGATACAGCTTCTTTCCTTAAATGATGAGCTAACCTCTGCTAGCTTCAAACTTTTCTTCTACCGCATTCTCACTTCTCTTAGCCTTCGTAGAATTGAAAGAGTTGGGACCTTGTTCTGGAGCAGTCTTTCTTTTCTTTCTTTTTTTTTTTTTTTTTTTTGAGTTGGAGTCTCACTCTGTCACCACTGGAGTGCAGTGGATGCTCTCAGCCACCGCAGCCTCGACCTACTGGGCTCCAGTGATCCTTCCGCCTCAGCCTTCCAAGTAGCTGGAGCTACAGGTGCACGTGACCACGCCCGGCTAATTTTTTGATTTATTGTAGAGATGAGGGCTCGCCAAGTTGCCCAGGCAGGTCTCGAACCCGCGGACTCAGGCAATCCACTCACCTCAGCCTCCCAAAGTGCAGTATTAAGGTTGAGCCACCGAGCCCAGCTGGAGTAGCTTTTTTTTTGAGAGGATTCAGGCAATCCTCCCTAAGTGCTAGGATTATAGGTGTGAGCCTCCACACCTGGTTGGAGTAGCATTTTTAACTTCCTTCAAGAACTTTTCCTTTGCAGTCACAATGTGGTTGTTTGGTGCAAAAGGCCTCACTTTCAGTCTATTTTGGCTTTCAACATGCCTTTCTCACTAAGCTTCATTTTTCTGACTTTTAATATAAAGTGAGTGATTTGTAGATCTTCCGTTCACTTGAACATTTAGAGGCCATTGAAGGGCTATTAACTGGCTTAATTTCAATAGTGTTGTATTTCAGGGAATGCCGGGGCTCAAGGAGGGGGAGAAAACAGCTGGTTGGTGGAGCATTCAGAACGCACAGACTGCACATAGCATTGATTGATTAAGTTTCCTGTTTTATATGGTGCAGTTTGTAGTCCCCCAAAACAACTACAATCATCAAACAATACAAACATCAAAGAGGGCCAGGTGTGGTGGCTCATGCGTGTAATCCTGGCACTTTGAAAGGCCAAGGCAGAAGGATTGCTTGAGACCAGGAGTTCGAGACCGGTCAGGCAACACAGCAAGACCTTATCTTTACAAAAAATAAAAAACATTAGCTGGGTGTGGTGGCACGTGGAAGGATCACCTGAACCCAGGAGCTCGAGGCTGCTATGAGCCATGATTGTGCCACTGCATTGCAGCTTGGGTGACAGAGACCCCGACTCCAAACAAAAACAAAACCAAAACAAATAAAACAAAGATCACCCATAACAGGTCAGCATAACAGATATAACGAAAAAGTTTGAAATAGTGCAAGAATAAAATGTGGCACAGAGACATGAAGTGAGCACATGATGGTGGAAAAATAGTGCCAACAGACTTTCTCACTGCAGGATTGTCACAACCTTCAGTTTGTTAAACAAACAAACAAAAATGCAACATCTTGGAAATACGGTAAAGCAAGACATACCTGTATTTCTAGGTGTAGCTTAGGGATCTAACAATCCATGATCAACCTGATATAATTTCAGGGTATGAAATGAGCAGTGTGAGAATTCATCTGTTTCCACACACTGTTCAGGTATAGTCCTTCAGGATCCCAAACCAATGTAATGGGAGTATCCAGAGGCTTTCCTTTTCAACTATCCCTGTATTCCCATTTTTGTTTCCTTAGCTCCTCAAGGCTCTCAAAAGCACGGTAGTCTATAGCCCCTCAGCCACCTGCTTTGAAATTGACCAACAGCACTAGAAGTAAAGCATCTGCAAATGCTGGGCTTACCTCTTTAAGTTTGTTTCTTCTCTTAGATCTTGACCTTGTCATCCTTCACTAATTTTTTTTTTTTTTTTGACTCTTGGATACCTTTAAACAAATAGGCCAGGCACAGTGGCTCCCATCTGAAATCCCAGCATTTTGAGAGGCTGAGGTAGAGGGATTGTTTGAGCCCAGGGTTCAAGATCAGTGTGGGCAACATGACAAGACCTCGTCTCTACAAAAAAATAAAAAAGTAAGCCACACATAGTGGTGCGTGCCTATAAACACCAACTCTTAGGGAGGCTGAGGTGGAAGGATCTTCTGAACCCAGGAGATTGAGGCTACTGTGAGCCATGATGGTGCTACTGTACTCCAGCCTAGGTGGAAGAGTGAGACTCTGACAGCACCCCCCCCAAATATACCTTCAAACAAATGTATTTTACACTTTTTTCAGATTTTCTGAATATTTTCAGGAGAAAGTTTGATCTGAATTGCCTGTCATTGTTAGAAGACTAACATACTTTTTAAAACCTTGATTCACTTGAAATGCCTTTAATTTAGGAGTGAGTTATCCTTTTATTTCCAACAACAATCATTGAGCAGTATTATCATTATCATACTCTAAGTGATTATATAAGTACTTGGGTCTATTTTTGGACTTTCTATTCTGCTCTATCCCTCTTTATATTTCTTTCTTTCTCTCTCTCTTTTTGAGAAAGAAGGATTTATTGAGAGGACAGAAAAGCTCCCATAGCAGGAAGGGACCTGAGGGGGTTGCCCCCCTTTGTATTTCTACACCAGTGTCATGTCATTTAGTGGTTACAGTCAATTACTGTAATTTTATTATACATTTTAAGCCGGGCTCAGTGGCTCAGCCTGTAATCCCAGTGCTTTGGGAGGCCGAGGTGAGTGAATTGACTGAGCCTGTAGGTTCGAGACCTGCCTGGGGAACTTGGCAAGACCTCATTTCTACAATAAATCAAAAATTAGTGGTAGCACACGCCTGTAGTTCTGGCTGCTTGGAAGGCTGAGGCGGAAGGATCGCTGGAGCCCAGCAAGTCGAGGCTGCGGTGGCCGGGAGCGTGCCACTACACTCCAGTCTGGGCGACAGAGTAAAAATCCAACTCAAAAAAAATTTTAGTATCTGGTTAGAGAAGACTTCTTTAGTTCTCTCTTCTGTTTAACAAAAAATTCGGGGGGGGGACTATGCCTTTGTTCTTTTGGATGAATTTTAGAATTTTAATTATAACTTCCCCCAGAATTTTATTAAAACTTTGGTAGAAATTTATTAACTTTATAAATTAATTCACAATTTTTGATGTTAAATTTTTAATGTGGCAACATGGCACAAATTTCTATTAACACAAATCTTTAAAAATTTGTCCCAACCTGAGGCAAGGGAGCTGGGCTTTCATAGCCTCAAACCGGTTAACCATAAGAGGAGAGGCCTGGGGAGGCATAACATCTCAGATACTTCTGGCTCTTTGCATGTGCAGGTAAAGTGTTCCAGTAACTCAAGGGACGTAGTCCAAAGAAAACTTTACAGTCACAAGCTGTTAGAGGTAAGAGCACACAAAAACCAGGGGAAGGGCACAGAGAGACCATCGAGGGGCCCTAGGAGATGTCATGGAATCAACAGTGTCTGCTATAACATGTGTCTATATTTAGTGTGTGTACTTTTATCAGTCAAAACATTTCATCAATTGTGTCCATTTATTTTTTCTGGAAATCTGCCAGACCTTCTCAGAGCAACTTCTCTAGCACTGTTCCCTGGGTAAACACTGGATTATTTCAGCTTCCTTCTTCCTTAACCTGGCCATTACCTACAAGCAGAATGTGGTAAACCCTATTCTGCTGTACTCCAATATGTGTAACTCTTTACATTTTAGTACAATTCAGACTCTACCAGTACCTCAAAATACCTCTGAAATACAAAATGACACCCAAAAAAAGGTCAAGTAAAAATATCATTAATGCCGGGCTCGGTGGCTCAGCCTGTAATCCTGTGCCTTGGGAGGCTGAGGTGAGTGAATTGCCTGAGCCCGCGGGTTCAAGACCCGCCTGGGCAACTTGGCGAGACCTCACCTTTACAATAAATAAAAAAACTAGCAAGGTGTGGTAGCGCGCGCCTGTAGTTCCAGCTACTTGGAAGGCTGAGATGGAAGGATCGCCGGAGCCCAGCAGGTCGAGGCTGCGGTGGCTGGGAGTGGCCACTGCACTCCAGTCTGGGTGACAGAGTGAGACTCCAACTCAAAAAAAAAAAATCAATAATAATAGGAAAGCATCAGGGGTAGAGGCCAACAGATGACACCACCACAGAGAAGGTCATGGGGGCAGACAGATGGGAAGGTGTAATGAGGCAGAAGATATGGGAAGTAAAGATTTTTACTTTAGTTTTGTATAAACATACATGGATAACAAACATACAAATGAATGAACCCACAAAATCTCAATTAGAGCAACCCAGAATATGGTAGGCCAGTTGGAGCTTATGCTATAGCCACTGTAGAATTTAAACTTGTCTGGGAGACTCATAGGAAGATTCTTTGAATGAAAGACTAAGGAATAAAAAGTTATGGAAAATATACATTCAAAGAGATAAGGAAATCAGGCTCTTCCAGTGTTGGAGGAAGCAGAATTTAAATATAGCACATCTGTCATCAAGCTGTTCCTTCAGCCCAGGATTACATCTAAATGCTAAGGAAAGGAGATTGTAGGTAAAATTGGAATGACATTTCACAAAAGGCAAAATGTGACAGTGAGCACATCATGCAACTCTACACAGGGACCCTTGTAATTAGTGAAAGTAATGGACTCATCAGAGCACATAGGTCTGGACGCATCTGTCTGCAGTGAGCATAACTTCAGACCATCACAGGGTTTTGGTGTACCCTGACTTCTTAAACATCTGTAGGAAGTGAGTGTCAGGAGCCCCACAGATAGAAGAGGTGGCAGCAGGAGTGGAGGACATTGTGAGGCTTTGAGAACATCAAAGACTGTGGTGCAGGCACAGGAAGCTGGAGCTGCACAGGAGTGGAGGAAGATGGTGAATGTTGGGTAGCCTATGTTCATGAACACATGTGAGACACCTATTGAAACAGCTGGGAAGGGGCAGAGCTGACTCTAAAGGAGAGAAACCAAGAGTCTTTTGTGTTGGTTCGGGTTCCTCAAGAAGCAGACACCACATCAGGATTAGATGAGCAAAGTGTTTGTTGAGAGCAATGCCTGTGAAGGAGAAAAAGGAAGGAGCCAGTGAAAAAAACCATCAGACTATGATTCAGGGTAGACCCCAGTGAAGGAGCATGGAGTTGAAAGCATCTCAGATTGCAGCCCAGGTCTAAGAAACTTTCAACCGGCCTGTTGGGAAGTCCTTGGGCTAGCATCTCTTGGTTGAAGAGTCCCATGTCCTGCAGGAACCCCACCATGTCCAGTCATTGGCTAGAAATATACCATGGGAAACATGGCCTTGGTACAATGTGATGGTAGATCTAGAGGGACAGCGTTGGAGCCAGGAACAACCATGCCCCCACTGCAGGAGATGCAGCAGCTCCTCAACTCCTCACAGCCACCACAGTTCCATACAACAGATAGGACCAGAGCAGAGAAATAGCATTTGTAATGGTCCGTGAAGTCACATTTTGAACCTTGGGCCTGTGTGATCTAGAAAGAGAAATATGAGTTGCAAATGGTTACAAATTGTAGTATTTTTTGGAGCTTAAAGAATTATACTCTTGAATTTCAGACCTCTTTAATCCAGAACTCTGCCTTTCTTCCCCCATGGTGCCTATTAACCTATCTAGAGTGGATCACATTAGAAGGCACCAAAGAGTTTCCCCTGCATTGCTGAAAACTTGAGCAGAGGTGGGCAGAATGAGATTTTTCACCTAGGTATATCAAAAAATAACAGATTAGGCCAGGCATGGTGGCTCATGTCTGTAATCTCACCACTTTGGGAGGTTGAGGAAAGGATTTCTTGAGCCCAGGAGTTCAAGACTAGCCTGGGCATCATAGCAAGCCCTCGTCTCTACAAAAAAAAATAAAAATGTTAGCCAGGCATGGTGGCACATGCCTGTATTTTCAGCTACTTGGGAGGCTGAGATGGGAAGATTGCCTGAACCCAGGAAGTTGAGGCTGCAGTGAGCCTTGACCATGCCACTGTACTCCAGCCTGGGCAACAGAGTGAGACCCTGACTCAGAAAGAATGAGAGAAAAAGAGAAAGAGAGAGAGACAGCAAGGAAGGAAGGAAGGAGGAAAGGAAGATAGGAAGGAAATGAAGAAACAGAAAGGGAGGGAGGGAAAGAAGAAGAAAGGGAGAAGGGAAGGAAAGAAAGAAAACAGATTGTTTACCTTTTTCTACATGTACGTTGGCTAGGTTGACAAAGGTGAGTTTATGTGAATGAACCCAAGTAACAAGGAAACAACCAATGCTACCACTGCAGCCACTCGGAAATACCAAGGATTTGAAAGTCACCTCAGGAGGCTTGTCTAAAAAAAAAGAAAACCTGCTTAATATGTCCAAAATTTCAGAGCACTGGGGACTCCTCCCCACAGGAAGGATTTTAACAGACTGAACTTGGCCAATATGGCACTTGCCATTTTTCAGGACTGTCAATTCAAGAATTATTTGTTCAACTGGAGCCTCAGCCACATCAGGCTGAGCACGTTTACTAACACACAGCACCTGGGGGTTACCCCTGGAAAGCGAGGGAGGTAAATACAGGGCAGGCAGAAGGAAGTGCCTAGGTGGTGGCAACTTACTGAACTTGTTATGTCAAGAGGTGATGACAGCCAAAAGCATAAATAGCACCTCTACTAAAAAGCTGAGATAAGTGCATGCCTGACAGATCCCTAGCTGTGATTTGGAGATGTCCTTCTTTAATCTCTTGAGGGTGACATCAGGCAGTGCTTGTCCCACATTATCTACCGGGGCTTTTATAAAAACCAGATTGCTGGACCAGAGGTACAATGGTTCTAATTTAATGATTCTCGTGTGAATGAATTCATGTGAGGAAATTATAAAGCAGCCATTAGGCTTGGCATGGTGATTCATGCCTGCAATCCCAGCACTTTGGGAGTCTGAGGCAGGAAGATCACTTGGACCCAGAAGTTCGAGACCAGCCTGGGTAACACAGAGAGACCTCGTCTCTAAAAAAAAAAATTAAAAATTAGCTGGGCATGGTAGTGTGAGCCTATAATTCCGGCTACTCAGGAGGCTGAGGTGGAAGGATCCCCTGAGCCCAGGAGGTCGAGGCTGCCATGAGCTGTGATCATGCCACTGCACTCCGGCCTAGGCAACAGAGTGAGACCCTAACCCGAAATAAAAAATAAATAAATAAATAAATACACATTTAAAAAGCAGCTGTTAGCTCTGTGGTTGTGCGAGGCTTGGATCATCACACTGTTATTGGTATTACAGACCTCTTCGACCAAGAAGACAATTTTGTGGGCACTGCTCAGACATCTCCATCTGTTCAGCTCTGGAGGACCGTGGAGACCACCTTGCTTGAGTGCCCTCTCACGCAAAGTGCTGGACCAGAGGCTGGAGTATACCTGGAAGAACAGAGTTGTCTAAATCCTTGTCAAACATGGGATCCCAAATCACAGCAATGAGTAGCTCTGGTTGAGGGGAGGGAGGGTTGGGTGTTGAGTGCAGACAGAAGGTGACCTGTGCCTGTCCTTCTGCTCTGTTTCTGCTGAAGTCCCTGAAACTCCTTTGCAGGGCACAATGTGAGAACCACTGTGGCAAAGGAAATCAGTGTATTTATAGTTGACTGGGCTGACTGACCAGTGGCGTCCTTCCAGCCCTAGGATTGGATGTTTGGCTGTGCAATCACCAAATGCCATGTCATAGATAGCAGAGTTCTCTGGTGAACAAAGATGGACTTTTCTAGAAGGTAGAATGATGACCTGGACAGAACATGAGCTGTAGCGTCCGAAGACTTGAACTCCAGTCTTGACTCTCAGACTTACTAACTGTGTGACTTTAAAATAAGGAGGACTGGGTGAGGTGGCTCACGCTTATAATCCCAGTACTTTGAGAGATGGTGATAAGAGGATTGTCTGAGCTCAGGGATTTGAGACCAGCCTGAGAAACTTGGCAAGATCTCGTCCCTACAATAAATTAAAAAATTAGCCAGGCGTGGTGGTGCATGCCTGTGGTTCCAGTTACTTGGAGTGCGGAGGTGGAAGGATCTCCTCCCCAGCAGGTCGAGTCTGCAGTGGCCGTGAGCATGCCGCTGCACCCAGCCTGGGTGACAGAGTGAGACTCCAACTCAAAAATCAAAATAGAATCAAATCAAATCAAATGAGGAGAACATCTACCTCAAGTCTTGGGGTGCTTAAATGAGACACCCATATGGTCTTGGCTGAGACAGGACAACTCTGCACACACACATTCTCTGGGAGCTCTTGTCTGGTTTGCTGACACCCTCTTGTACCTTGGCTTCCCATATTCCCCTCAGGGCTCCTGTCTTTGGCCCCCTCCCTTGCAGCCTACTGTCAGTAGTTCCTGGGGTTCAGGATCTTTTTGATTCAGCCTACCGCAACCATGGGTATAAGGCACCAGGGCACTTCTCAGTCTGGCCTTGCAGGACCCTGGGCGCCCCAAGCCCTAAGGCCTGCTTGGTTTCTGGCCTAGTTCAGAGTCAGCCTTTCTATTGGGACTTGAGTTCCGGGCCTTACCAAAGTCGAGTGACCATGCAGTAACTTCACCCTCCACACTATAAAACCTTTGGCCAGTGGGATCCAAGTGACCTGATTCTTCATCCCAAATAATCATCTGTTCTGACTCCAAGCCATGGGGAAATCTTTAGGTCTGCAGAGGATGACCTAACAGAGAAGACTAGACATCAGCCAGGACCCAAGAGTAAGATGGCAGATTGGGCTCCCCCACCAAGTGAGATATAACCATATAGAACAAAAAGAAAAGACACCAAGGAGAACCCACTCTAGTCATGAACCTGGAAGATAGCAAAGGCGATAAGGAGGACAGAACAGTGGCCAGAGAGTCAAAAGAGCTGAGCGCCTGTCTTGGCTGGGCTAGAATCCAGCAGCGAGACTCTGGGCATGTTCTCATACTTCTTGATGTCCTCATCAGTAAAGTGAAGAGGTGAATTGGAGTGATCCCCACAGGAATGAACCCACGGATCAGGGCCTTGAGCTACCTGAGTTGTTTACTCTCTAGTATCCCACCCATATGATTTCCCAAATCTAACAGGCACAACACCTTAGTCTTATCACAATTTATGTTAAATAAAGCACCACTGATACCTACAGCACATGTTGTAATTCCTGAATCTCAGCAGACTGGTTCGCTTCTGTTCATTGTGAAGGAGTCAGCAGATGGGAAGGGCTGCAGAATAATGAGTTATTGGGAGCAAGTTTGTCAAGTCCATGGTGTGGGAGCTGGGTAATTTATTCTGGAAATATCAGATAAGCAAACACATCTGTTAATGATAGGAAACAGAGTCCAGCTCCTCAAACTAAGAAGGGAAATCGGGCTAGATATCAAAGTGCCCTTTCCTCCTCAGAGGTCATCTTTTCTAATCACTGATAAAGAAGAAGAGACAGCGTTTACATCTCCTTAACATGAGGCAGTATGGTAGCCCCATGTCCCAAAGGTTGAGAAGCCTGACAGGAAACAAGAATAACAGAATTTAGCAGAAAGGAGGTCTGGAGGCTGAGGCAGAAGAATTGCTTGAGCCCAGGAGATCAAGACCCAGGAGGCAAGGCTGCAACGAGAAAGAAGGTAAGGAAACCAGAAAGAAGAACTTCAGTGATTTTGAGGGGGACTCCACGGAACCAGGACACATACCTTCTGGGCTCCCCTGGAGGGATGTAGGGTAGGTGGGGGGTGCCCCTGGGTCATCCTCACAAGTATCTTGGAGCCTGTACTTGACCTCTCTGACTTATCAGAGGAACTTGATTTGATCAGGTCATTTATGCAAAGCTCTTTACATCCTGTGTGCCAAGTATGCATCTTACGTCAATCAGGTTTACTGTGTTGCAGGCTCTTTTCAGAATATTTCTGAAGGCAGAACCAGTATATGATATATAATAAAGATCATAAAGATGATGATGAAGAAGGTGATGATGATGACGATGCTGATGGTGATGATAATAATTAAGTTCTAGAAATTCTCCTAAGCACTGTAAGTATAGTTCCTCATTTAACCATCACAATAGCCCCTTGAGGTAACTACTATTATTATCACAATTTTACAGTGGAGAAACAAGCTCAGCTGGGAATGGTGGCTTATGCCTGTAATCCCAGCACACTGGGAGGCTGAAGCAGGAAAATTGCTTGAGTCCAGAAGTTTGAGACCAGCCTGGGCAACATAGCAAGACCTCGACTCTAAGAAAAAGAAAAAAAAAATAACTGGGCATGGTGGTACATGCCTGTAGTCCCAGCTATTCCAGAGTCTGAGGTGGAAGGATCTCCTAAGCTCAGGTAAGGCTGCCGTGAATCATGATCACGCCACTGTACTCCAGCCAGGGCAACAGAGTGAGACACCAACTCAAAAAAAAACAAAAAACAAAAAAAAAATGAGAGAAGGAGAGAGACAGAATCAAGTTCAAAGAGTTGAAGCAATTTACTCTGGTTACAAGACTGTTCAGTGGTGAAGGTGGGAGTCCTACCTGGAACTATTTGCACCCAAAACTGTGCCCTTAGTTAAATGCACATTGCAGGCACCAGTGAGTAGTGGGCATTTAATAAGTGCTTATTCATGCTCAACATCTCTCAAGCTCTTTACCTCTCAAATCTCATAGCAGCCTACAAGACAGGTGCTATTGTTATTACAGAAGAAGACAAAGAGGATTGAATGCCCAGGGTTACACGGGCATTCAGGCAGTGGGTTTTGATGCAACCCTGGGCAGTTGGCCACTGAGTAAAACTTAGACAGTGACCTTTTGACTGTAATCACTTTAGACTGTAATCACTGACTCTGCAGCATCCATATTGGGTGTTGGCAATAATCTGAATTTCCAGGGTAAATCCTATCTTTTTGGCAAGTTCAAGTTTATGTTTTAACTGCACAAGGCCCTTCTTCCAAGGGTGATGTTTGGCACCGAGTGAAACACCAACAATTTGAACCTTGGAGCAGTTTCGTTTCTCCCCTATTAATGCTTGAGTTTGACATCTTTATTACGCACCACCAGTCATTTCCTAGGCAAAGGTGATCCTCCCCATGTAAACTAAAGGATGATGAGATTTCTTCGTTACATGGAACTTTGTCTAAACCTTTCTGAAACTGATATGCTGCCGGTGCAGCATTGATTTTGCTCCCACCAAACATCCTGCCAGGATCCAGTCAGGGCCCTATGATCAGGAAGGACCAAGCTATCAGGACCATGCTGGCTATTCTAATTGAGCCTCCGGGTCATAAAGGGCTTTAGGATTTCCTAACACTAGACCTCCATCTGGTTGAGTTTTCCTGTTCCCAGACACAGCAATGCCTCTCCCCGTTCAGACCTGCACTTTTGAAAAGACTTGATAAAGTGTTTCTAACATCCACCTCCATTTCCTTCAGCAAATTTGGGTGTCGGTTTCCTGGAATCTTCCAGAGTCTCAAGCCATTTCTAATGTAATCCAGCCACTTCCCAAATCCTCCTCCTCAATCCATTGTAATTTGATTCCAGATTAAGAAAACATCATTTCTTCCACGCAAAGGAAACCATGGAACTGCAAGGGTGTCCTAAGGTATTGGTCTCGAACTTTCGGATATCACATTATTCTTTAGCATTTGAGGAAGAAATTTCGTTTGCCTCCTTACTCTTTGTTTTTGTAAATCGTTTTTGTCCCTTTGGATGCATTGAAATGACTGTTTGCATCTTTCTGCCTATAACATTGCTTTATGAACCAGGACCTTGGCCAAGTCAGGTCCTTTGAGCTTCAATTTCCTCATCTGTCAAGTAGTTGGACCAGATCAGGGGTCAGCAACCTTTTACTGGAAAGAGCCAGACAGGGAGTATTTTAGGCTTGTGGGACATACGGTCTCCATGGCAACTGCTCAGCACTGCCACTGTAGGAGGAAAGCCACTGTAGACACACAGAGAAGCAAGCACGGCTGGGTTCCAATTCAACTGTAGTCGTGAACTCTAAAATGTAAATTTCACATAATTTTCCTGTTTCACAAAATACTTTTTTTTCCCCCAACCATTTACAAATGTAAAAGTCCTTCCTAGCTTGCAAGAGACACAAAATCAGGCAACCCTTTCTGGTCCCCTCCCGCTGTGGGAGTTTTTCTGTCCTCTTAATGAATCCTGCTTTCTCAAAAAAAAAAAAAAAAAGAGAGAGAGAGAGAGAGACACAAAAAATCAGGTAGTGGTCCAGACTTCACCCTGAATGAGATGATTCTAAATTTCCTCCTTCCTCAAAGGATCACAGCACTTCAGAACTAGAGAGGCCTGAGGAACCAGCCAATAGTCACCCTGTGTGCCACAGAAGGAAACAGTGGCCCAGGAAGGTGAAAGGACCCACCCAACTTCAGGCCACTAGCAGGTCAGTGGCAGTTGAAATCGGGACAAGAGTGTGGCAATTGTATGAACCCTAGCATGTCAACAAATGCTAAGCTCCGTTTATTAACAGAATGAGATAATTTTAGAGGGCTATAAGCTTGAGAATGATGCTTTATTCCTGCCCATAAGTTGTCTTTTTAAAATTAATTATTTATTTTACAATGGGATCCTTGTGGCGTTTATTTATTTATTTATTTGAGTAACAGTCTCACTTTGCTGCCCAGGCTAGAATGCAGTGGCACGCTCATGGCCACTGCAGCCTTGACTTGCTGAGCTCAGGCGATGCTTCTGTCTCAGCATTCCATGTAGTTGGAACCACAGGTACACGCAGGAACCACACTCTGCTAATTTTTTTGATTTATTGTAGAGATGAGGTTTTGCCAAGTTAGTCTCAGCCCTTGGGCTCAGGCAATCCTCTCATCTCTGCCTCCCAAAGTGCTGGGATTACAGGCATGAGCCACCACATTCAGCTTATTTATATTTTTTTAATGGAATAGAAATAACCTTTTATATTCTTGTATTTAAGTAAAAACATGATCTTGAGCACTTAATTTGAATGAACAAATTATTCACTTCTATAAAACACAAAATGAAATTTCTGTTGCATATAACTTTCATGTTGTTATTATTAAGGACAAATTAGACAACAGCTTAAATGAAGACAGTGCAATTTACAGAAACCCAATATTTTTTTTTTAGGCTAGTCGAGTAATATAGAAGCCTAACATTTGTGACAGTTGAACAACAGCAACAAAAAATATAAAAGTCCTTCCCATTTAAGTAAATATATTTTGAAATTTTTCTTGAATGAATTTGACTAATGTACAAAATAGAAGAAAACTCACACATTGTCATACACACAGCAAGAGAAATTTGGGGTTATTCATCCCCCCATCCAAAGACTGGCAAGATTAGCATAAATAAATTGAATACTACTCCAGGCAAGCTAGGTACAGTACATGCCACTTCTACTGTCCAAGGAGCCCTCCAAGGTATTAGTAATTAAAAAACAAAAAACTAGCCGGGCTCGGTGGCTCAGCCTGTAATCCCATGCCTTTGGGAGGCTCAGGTGAGTGGATTGCCTGAGCCCGCGGGTTCAAGACCCGCCTGGGCAACTTGGCGAGACCTCATCTCCACAATAAATCAAAATGAGCCGGGTGTGGTAGCGCACGCCTGTATTTCCAGCTACTTGGAAGGCTGAGGCGGAAGGATCGCTGGAGCCCAGCAGGTCGAGGCTTCAGTGATCCTTCCACTTCAGCCTTCCAAGTAGCCAGAACTATAGGCGCACACTACCACGCCCGGCTATTTTTTGATTTATTGTAGAGATGAGGTCTCACCAAGTTGCCTGAGCGGGTCTCAAGCCCGCAGACTCAGGCAATCCACTTGCCTCGGCCTCCCAAAGTGCTGGGATTACAGACTGAGCCACCAAGCCCAGCCTGCAGCTTCTTAACTTCCAGGAGGATCCCTGCGTTAGCTGCCCACTCTGGCAAGTACTGAGTAATGATCTAGAAAGAGCAATTTACTGCAAAGAGATACCTGGCATGGTTTTTCAGACAGGCCACATCTTCCTGCATCATCCTGCTGTGAAATGAGGCTGGCTCCTTCCTGAACCCTTCCCTGAGCCCTCCTGCATGCACACCTGGGATGAAGGGGGATTGGAAGTTTCAGCAGAAACAGCCTCACGTGTCGCGAACTAAGATCTCTGCCTACCAGGCATGAAGGTGGATCATAACTAGTCAGATCTTTGTGATTCAGGATTCAGCAAGAGGCACTAAAGCTCCCAGCCAAGAGTCTGGGATCCACCCTAGCCTGTGGAAACTGGTTTCTGCCGGTTGCTCCCCAGACTTTGCATGCGCTTAAGGCTTCATCAAACACACACACACACAAAGGATTTCATTTTATTTTTATATATTTATTTATTTTTTGTTGCTGTTGAGTTGGAGTCTTACTCTGTCGCCCAGAGTGGAGTGCGGTGGCTGCTCCCGGCCACCACAGTCTCGACCTGCTGGGCTCCAGTGATCTTTCTGCCTCAGCCTTCCGAGTAGCTTGGAACTACAAGCGCGCGCTACCACACCTGGCTAATTTTTTTATTTATTGTAGAGTTGAGGTCTCACCAAGTTGCCCAGGTGGGTCTCGAACCCGCGGCTCAGGCAATCCACTCACCTCAGTCTCCCAAGGTGCGGGATTACAGGCTGAGTCACCGAACCCGGCTAGGATTTCACTTTACACTTTGCAGAGTAGGAAATAAATGGCTTTGCTTTCTTCTAAATTAAAGAGGCCCTTGGATTAGCTCGTCACCCCTAATATGGTTGCGTGCCTTCCCTGTTCCCTTAACTACACACACCACCCAATCCACAACTGTAAAGGAGAGTCTGGACCTCTCACATCATTTGGTACAAAAGTCCCGCACTGGCTGGATGCAGTGGCTCACTCTTGTAATCCCAGCACTTTGGGAGGCTGAGGCAGGAGCATTGCTTGAGCCCAGGAGTTTCAGACCAGCATAGGCAACATAGCAAGACCTCATCTCCCCACCCAAAAAAGTCCTGGACTTTCTCACTTTCTTGTCACCTGGCCCATTCTTGGACATCTTTAGCTCCTGACCTCTCAGGGTCGTCTTCCTTTTCCTACCACGTCTAGATCTTTGGACCTGTATTCGCGTTTGTTTATTCATTTATTACTTACTTCTGCCACCAATATTGGTCGCGTGCAAGACTGTGCCAAGGATATATGTGATGGAGAACAAAAAAAAGGAAGTTCTCACACTCTTAGGATGCAAAGTCCAGCAAGGAAGAAGACAATCAAGAAGTAATTACCTATGCACGTACACCCTTTTGAATGTGCTGAGTGCTAGGAAGGATGGCAGCTCACTAAATGTCTTTTTTTTTTTTTGAGTTGGAGTCACTCTGTCGCCCAGACTGGAATGTCATGGCACACTCATATGGCCACTCCAGAGTCAACCTACTGGGCTCTGGCGATCCTTCCGCCTCAGCCTTCCAAGTAGCCGGAACTACAGATGTGCGCTACTACGCCTGGCTAGTTTTTGATTTATTGTAGAGATGAGGTCTTGCCAAGTTGCCCAGGCTGGTCTCGAACCTACGATCTTAGGCAGTCTACTCACCTTGGCCTCCCAAAGTGCTGGGATTACAGGCTACACTACCAAGTCTGGCTGTGCTCACTAAATATCTATAGAGAGCCCACTAGTGCCAGGCTGAGAACATGAGAACACAGAGGGGAACAGGAGAGCCCCCCTCCCCTCCCTGTTGTTATGAAAACTGACCATTAATCGAACAGTCATACTCATGAATAGTAAAATTACAATCTGAGTATCTAACAGAGGCTTCACATAGTTTTGTAGCAAAGGAGGCTTCCGGGAGGAAACAAGTGTTGAAGCAGAGACCTGCAGGGCAGGTAAAAAGGTGGTGGGTCCAGCAACTCCTCTGGCCTCTCTGACACAGACCCACCAGTTGGTGTAACCCTGGCCACCCCTCCGTGGATACGATTTCTGCACCTGCCTTTCACCTTTATCTAGACTTGCCAGATAGCCACACAGACTAGTCCAAAGTCTTCCCTGGGATTATGCCAAGGCACCAAACTACCTGACCAGCAACCCTGGTACCTGATGGTAGATACTGATGTGTGGAACATCCGATGGCCTCGGCTTTGCTAACCACCTAGTACCACTCACTGGATAGTAATATTTAATCTAAAGTAATTAATTTCAGTTTCCTGGATTACTAGCTCCAGTCCTCTGTGGGTGTGGGGCAGGGGGGTCTCCTCTCACATTCTTTGGCTCTTTAGGACAGACTTGTAGCTAACATGTTTTTTGGGGTTTTTTTTTAGTTGGAGTCTCACTCTGTCGCCCAGACTGGAGTGCAGTGGTTGCTCCCAGCCACTGCAGCCTTGACCTGCTGAGCTCCGACGATCCTTCCGCCTCAGCCTTCCGAGTAGCCAGAATTACAGGTGCGCGCTACCATGCCCGGCTAATTTTTTTATTTATTGTAGAGATGAGGTCTCGCCTGCCCAGGCGGGTCTCGAACCTGCGGGCTCAGACAATCCACTCACCTCAGCCTCCCAAAGGCGTGGGATTACAGGCTGAGCCACCGAGCCCGGCTGCTAACATGTTTTTATCTACCTTAATTACTATCCGTAAACACAAGGCTATTTGTTCATTCATTTTGGCCTCTCTTGTGGGTGTCTCATGAGTTTGGTGACCCTGAACCCCATAGCAGTCCATCTGCTTAAGCTGGAGAGCCTAACTGGTTTGACTGTAAATGTGTGGGGCTCCATTGGTTTGTTTGTAACCGCAGGAAGCAAGCAGGTACACGGAAGCATGGCTGCTCACTCAGGGTTTATTCTTTGCAGTTCCTGCTCGCCTGGAGCATTGACCGGGCTCAGTGAGCTAAGAAAAGTTCGGAGACACAAGAACACCAAGTTCTTGTTCCACTTGTCCCAGTGGGTCTCAGAGCAAACGACTTAATGACCTGTTGTACCTTGCTGTGAAGGAAGAGTCGCAGGACAACCTTGGAACTGACCTTCCTTGGGGGTGGACGGAAATCCTCATTAAGACAATGTTGGGAGCATTTATCAAAGATGAAGTTCAGGGTCAGTGCTCAGTGTGGTTCCTGATACAACCTTTGGAGCTTTCAGAAGGAGATGATATTCAGGGAGGCCCAGGTGCCCAGAGAACAGCACAGGAGGGAGCTACAGGGAGGCTGTGGAGGGAGAGGGCGGCGGTGCCTGGCCCATGAGCTGGCCACATGCGCCATTCAGAGTTCATGGCCACCATTCCTTCCATTTCACAGCTGTTATGTGGCAGAATTCCTCAATGGGAACAGCCTGCAAGATCCAACAGTGCTCAAGTGGTCACCCAGTTCTTGTCTTGGGCCTTATTGAGGGACCATGATTTATGTCTCTTTCCAGGAGGTGGGAGTTCCCTTTGATTTGAACAACCACTTCTTGACAGCCTTCTCTGGCCCCAATTCTTGAGGGACTCTTTTCTTCTTTTTAGGCATCTGGTTTCCAATGATGTGGGAGCCTCTTGGAAACCACTCCAGCTGTCAAGTCTGAGCTTTAGAAAGAAGAGTTATTTTAAGTTGTCCACATGATATAGCCACCTATTATAATTAAAATAGAGAAAATTAGGAAGGAAAACACATGGATCTCATTACTCTAACACGTTACTACTATTATCACTTTGGTGTATTTTCTGCATCCTGTATTTTTTGGTTTTTATTTTATTTTATTATTTTATTTTATTTTATTTTGAGTTGAAGTCTCACTCTGTCGCCCAGACTGGAGTGCAGTGGCTGCTCCCGGCCACCGCAGCCTCGACCTGCTGGGCTCCAGTGATCCTTCCGCCTCAGCCTTCCAAGTAGCTGGAACTACAGGCATGTGCTACCACGCCTGACTAATTTTTTTGATTTATTGTAGAAATGAGGTCTCACTAAGTTGCCCAGGCGAGTCTTGAACCCGCGGGGCTCAAGCAATTCACTCACCTCAGCCTCCCAAGGCACGGGATTACAGGCTGAGCCACCGATCCCAGTTTATTATTTTATTTTAGACAGTGTTTCGCTGTGTTGCCCAGGGTGGAGTGCAGTGGCTACTCACAGGCACAATCCCACTACTGACCAGCACAGGAGTTTTGGCTTGCTCTATTTCTGACCTGGGCTGGTTCATCCCTTCTTATGCAACCTGGTGGCCCCTCATTCCTGGAAGGTCACCATATTGATGTCATACTTAGAGTGGGTACCCGATCAGCATAGCACCCACAGCCCAGAGCTCCTGGGCTCAAGGCTCAGCCTCCTGGGTAGGTGGGACTACAGGGTGCATCACCAAACCCAGTCTGAATGCACTTAAAAAAAATGTGATACTATAATATTGGGTATTGAAATCAGTATCCATGGCTGGGCGTGGTAGCTCATGACTGTAATCTTGGCACTTTGGAAGGCCAAGGTGGCAGGATTGCTTGAGCCCAGGAGCTTGAGATCGTCCCGGGCAACATAGAAAGAACTTGTCTCTACAAAAAAAATCAAATCAAAAAAATTAACTGGGCTTGGTGGTGAGCACCTGTAGACCTAGTTACTCAGGAAGCTGAGGTGGAAGGATCGCCTGAGCTCAGGACATCGAGACTGCAGTGAGCCGTGATTGTGCCACTACACTCCAGCCTGGGTGACAGCATGAGGCCCTGACAACAACAACAAAAATCTGTGTCCTATTTTCCTTTATGTTTCTATCTAGTCTTTGAAGAATCTCTTTGAATGGCTAGTTATTATTCATTGAAGAACAAATCATATTTGTCTTCATTGTTCCTTAGGTTTTACATTTTGTTGCATCCAGTCTTTTCACCAGTGGAATGACACTGGAGGGAACAGTTTCATACAGGATCCAGGATATAGCTGTAGGAAAGGGCCTGATCTGTATCACGTGGCAAGGTAGCTGTCCTGCCGAGACTGGCTCCCATCAAGGGAGTCTTCGGGGATATCTGCCTGATGCTAATTGCATGTCAACCAGTGATTCATATCTTAGATACAATTCTGGCTGCAAAAATCAATATCTCAGTGGAGCCAAATTTAGCAAGTAGGGGGCATTTGTAGTAAAGACAAAAGGGTGTTTAGTGGCATAGAAGACAGTCTACAGTCAGGCCTCAAGAAGGGCCTGGACTTGCAAAGTCACCTCAAACCAACCTGTCTCACCTGGTGCAGTGTCGCACACCTATAATCTCAGCACTTTGGGAGGCCAGAATGGGAGGATCCCTTGAGCTCAGGAGTTTGAGAACAGCTTGTACAACATAGCGAGATCTTGTACCTATAAAAAAACTTTTTAAACAATTAAAAACAATTAAAAACTTTAAAAACAATTAACTGGACATGGTAGTGCACACCTGTAGTCCTAGTTCTTTGGGAGGCTGAGGCGGGAGGATCACCTGGCCCCTCATGTCGGGGTTGCGGTGAGCAGTGATTGTGCCACTGCACTCTAGCATGGGTGACAGAGTAAGACCTCGACTCAAAAAAAAAAAAAAAAACTCAAAGGATACCTGTATTGTCGTCTCCATTTCCTCATCTCCCATTCTTTTCTCAGTCTCTTCAATTGGTCCAGTTCTACTGACACTACTCTGGTTAAGATCACTGATGACCTCCAGCTGTCATGACTGCATCTCCCTTCACCCAGCCTTTCATACATATCCCATACACTTGGCGCTGCTCCTTTCTCAACTCTCTTCTCTTGTATTTGAGGATACTTGATGTAATAGATGCTCTGGTGTGATACCCAGATCCTTCCTACAGGACCAAGAAACTCACTGTTCCAGCTGCCTGGAGTGCGGGTTGCTGACGGCTCTGGGCTCAGTCTGTCTCTGGGAGCTGCCCTCCAATGTAGGGAGCTGACTTCACCAAATGTATGTACCCTTGCCATGGATAGCCTATGTCCAAGCACTGGCTGATGTGGAGGTACAAAGTCTCACTCCCTTGTCTCAATGTGGGACAGCCCTAAAGGGCCATCCCAGCTCCAGAGCTACCTATTGGATGGGTTGATGAGACTCTATTGCGATAGCACCACATTTCAACTCCTCTCTCGGCCCCCTCTTTTCTTTATGGGGCTTCCCGAGACCTCCCTCTCAGAATTTATTTCCAGGGGACCTGACCTTACATACCAAAGTCTCCTGGAGTCCCTCTGGCCTCGTTTTCTGTCACCTGGGTTTCTCACAAGCTTATTTAACTGATTTCTTCTCTGTCTCATGATGTGAAAACATTTCTTCAAAAAATTTAATAGACTTCATATTTTAGACCTTCAGTTTTAGATTCACAGAAAAACTGAGCAGAAGACACAGAGATCTTCCCCCTCCCCCCATATGCACAGCCTCCCCCATTATCAATATCCCCCACCTGGTGGTACATTTGTTACAATCCATGAATCTACAGTGACACCTCATTATCTCTCAGGGCTCACTCTTGATGTTGAACATTCTGTGAATTTGGACAAAGGTACTATGGCATGTATCCACCATTACAGTGTCACACAGAGCAGTTTCACGGCCCTAAAAATCCTCTGTGCTCCATCTATCCATCCCTCCCTTCCTCTTAACCTTTGGCAACCATGGATCTTTTCACTGTCTCCATAGCTAGGCCCATTTCAGAAAGTCACATAGTTGAAATCATACAGTATGCAGGTTTTTCAGACAGGCTTCTTTTACTTAGCAGCTTGCATTTAAGTTTCCTCCTTGTGTGTTCATTCTCCCTTCCCCTCATTCCTGTTCTCCACCTTCTTTTCTTTCTTTGTATTATGTGGCTTTTACACAGGTGCTAAAGGGCTGATGAGACAGTAGTTCCATGAGAATAGTTTTTCTTAGAAATAACCACACTTCCCAGTGGCTGTGTTCAAGCTTCCTGAAATCTAAGGAAGAACTGGCAGGATGGATTTTATCTACTGGGTCAAATGAAATTAATGCAGCAGCAACTGATACATCGATTCTTTCATAATTAAGTAACTGTAACGTACCTCTGGGTGCAAACCTGCAGACTAGATACACAAATCAAACCAGTGATGGTGAAATGATAGACATACGACTCTGCTGCTATTTTGTTGTAAGTACATTTTATTCTTTCTTCTAATTCAGCTCTAAAATAAAGAAGAAAAAGATCTGATATTGCCATTTGGATTTGCCATAACTATAATCTTCTCATTGAGGAAGGGGGAAGTAGAACTCTTTTTCACAAAGAGCTTTGTAACCTGAGACATCAAGAGGAAATTGGCTTCTGAGACTATTCGGTGAAAATGAGATCACCTAGAAAATGAGAAAAGAGCTATTTCCTAACATAGTGTTTGTGTTCTAAGAGACCAGTATTGATCCCTTAGTTTTGACAAACTTACCATGGTAAGATGTTCACATTTGGCCAGGATCACACCTGACGGGGTCTCGCTATGTTGCACCAGCATTTTGGAAGGCCGAACAGCACTATCTCTTGAGGCCAGGAGTTCGAGACCAAACTGGGCAATATAAAACAAGGTCTTGTCTCTACCCCCCCCATCCCCACCCCCCCAAAATTAGCTGGGCTTGGTGGTGTGTACCTGTACTCAGGAGGCTGAAGTAGAAGGACCGCCTGAGCCCAAAAAGTCAAGGCTGCAGTGAGCCGCGATTGTGCTACTGCACTCCAACTTGGGCGGCAGAGACCCCCAACTCACAAACAAACAAACAAACATTAGGAGAAGCCAGATGAAGCGTATAGGGGAGCTCTCTGCACTATCTTTGCAAATTTCTGTGAATCTAAAATTTAGAGCTTAAATAATACAGCATTTAAAGTATATGCACATGTCCGGGTGTGGTGACTGAAGTCTATAATCCCAGCACTTTGGGAGGCCGAAGTAAGAGGATTGCCTGAGCCTGTGAGTTGGAGACTAGCTTGGGCAACATGGTGAGACCTCCTGTCTGCAACAAATCAAAAAATTAGCCGAGTGTGGTAGCGCATGCTTGAACTTTTGGCCACTTGGAAGGCTGAGGTGGCACGAACCTCACTCCCATTCCCCCTTTCTTTTGAGACAGGGTCTTGCTCTATCACCCAGGCTGCAGTGTAGAGGCATGATTCTCTCTCACTGCAGCCTCAATTTCCTGAGCTCAAGTGACCCTCCAGTCTTAGCCCGCTGAGTAGCCAGGACTACAGGCATGCACCACCATGTCCAGCTAATTTTTTTATTTTTGGGAGTCAGAGTCTCACTCTGCCACCCAGGCTGGAGTGCAGTAGCAGCCTCATGGCTACCTCAACCTTGACCTTCTGGGCTCCGGCAATCTACCCACTTCAACCTTTCAAGTAACTGGAACAGTACAGACATGCGCCACCACACCTGGCTAATTGTTTAATTATTTTAATGTTGAGGTGTCACCAAGTTGCCCAGGCTAGTATTGAACTCCCGGGCTCAGGCAATCCTCTCACCTCCACCTCCCAAAGTGCTGAGATGATAGGCTTGAGCCACTGCTCCCAGCCTAGCTCTCGCATCTGGTCCTGCCTTTTTGGCTTGACTCTGCATCATCTTCCCTCTTCATCCTTTATCATCTTGGAGTGCCCCTAAGGCTGGTAGAGTTGGACCTGGGGCTGCCATTTGCCTTCAGCTCCAAGAGTGTCGAGGGTTGTTCAGGCCAACTCTGCTCTGAGCTTTTTAGGGAGAAGCATTTTTTTTCCTTTGGAGTCATCTTTCATAATCTTTCTCACTTAAAAGTAGTAAAACTCAGAAGGCAAGATCAAGGGCCAAGGATGCCATTAGTTGATTTTAACCTTGGCCAATTGGTCATGCCCTTTCTGGAAAAGAGTTCTTCCTACTCTGTAAGATTCATCCTCATGCAGAGCCAATGGCTCCTGGTGGTCACCTGCACAGCTCCCAGAATTCTCAGTATAGGCAGCTAGGGGAGGACTCTTTCATGACTAACTGTCCCTTGAGCCCCTCCAACCTGCAGTCATGACTTTACTCCCTAGAGGGTTGACCTTTAGCTTGCTCTGGCTTTTAGTCCGTATTCCTGGTCTGGGCTGAGCCCCAGCTTCTCAATGTCACCATACTGTCCTCTAAGCCATGCCTCAAAGGACCTGGTCTCAAAAGAAAATTTAAAAAATTAAAAGAAAGAAAGAAACTGATCTCAGTCTATTGCTTTGTGTTTATGGTCCAATGTCCTAGTAAGAAAAGGACACCCTCCACCATAGAAAGATATCTCTTCAAAATGACTCAATAGATGAGAATCGATGCTTACACAAGAAAATCCCAGATAACATAAAAACTCATCAATGTGAGTTGTCATAGGGGTCCAGACATAAATGAGGACATGGTGGTTAAGCATAGTTTCCCTGTCTGTTGTTGAATAAGTTGGAAATGGAGAAAACAGAGCGTCTTGAGTCTGACCTGGTTTCTTGAAAGCGCTGTCTCTTTCTGCCTCTTACACTGCTAATGACTTCCCTGCTCACCTGGCCCCTACCTGTCTTTCCCCTTGCTGGGACTTAGAACTGAGAGGATCAGCCACTTCCCGACATACTTAAAACCAGTTCTCAGTTTCCAGGCTCTCATTTCTGATCACAAATGTACCGTGTCTTTTCAAGTCTAAAAACAGGATAGTAGTAGCTCGTCAGATTTTGTTGACAAGCAGTGTCCCGGTTTGAACTACTTACAAAACAGAAGGCAACATCCAGATAAGCAGAGTCATGAAGTGATGAATCTTGTCTTCTTTGAAACTGGTGACATGACATTCCACTCACCTCCTTTGCTAGAAGGAGGGCCATGTTCCCTGTTACTTCATCTCCCTGTCCCCCATCAGGGCCACCCTGGTCAGGTCCCATAGGCAGTGGCTTCCTTACTCCTGAAGCCCCTCTCCTGTGCCCCTCACCCGTCAAGTTCACTCTCCAAGGTGTGCCACCCTCCTCCCCTCCAAGCAGAGTTGCTGAGTCCTTTGACCCCCAAAGATCCTCTTGCAACACCCACCTACCCTTGATCAGAAGGCACCATAGTTACCAGTCTGGAGGGGGTGAATGAGCAGACTTTTTTTTTTTAATTCTCTCTTAGAGCCAAGTGTGGATCATGACGCAGGGAGACAAGAGTTCTAGTTCAGCCAAGTAGTGGGCAATTGACAGTGCAACTGAAGGTGAACCAGATGGAGGGCTTCGGGTATCAAGCCCCTCATGTATAAAGTGAATCTATAGGAGAAACTTACTAGAAACAGGGAGGGAACTCTTGTGTGTTGTTCAGATGCTGAAAATGGGGCAGCATTGAGAGGAGCACACATCTGTCTCCAGCATTCCTTTCTTTACCTACTGCCTCTCTTCTCTGCCAGGTCTGGAGCTCTTGCTGGACCCTGCTCTGCCAGCCTGAAAGCTGGCCCCGTAGGCTACAATGTTTGGTAATGCTTAAAACAGGGAAATGAATTATGATTAGTGGAGAACTGAAAAGAGCCTAGGCCGAGGGCAGTGGCTCACACCTATAGTTCTAGCACTTTGGGAGGCCAAGGCGAGAGGATTGCTTGAGCCCAGGAGTTCAAGACCAACCTGGGCAACATAGTGAGACCTTGTCTCTACAAAAAATAAAAAAAATTAGCTGGGTGTGGTGGTGAGCACCTGTAAAACTGGTTCACCACCCGCTGCTCAGGAGGCTGCGGAGGAGGGATCACCTATTACCAGGAGGATGAGGCGGCAGTGAGCTGTGATCCTGCAACTGCACTCCAGACTGGGTGACAGAGTGAGACTCTGACTTTAAAAAAACAAAAAGAAAAAAGTGTTTATTTTCTTGAATTAAATACATCCTAGGGAGAAGGGGGCCAGGCCCTCCCTGCCTTACTCAGTTACCACATGCTGGCAGCTGCTGGTATCTTCCAAAGACCAAGTTGGCTCAGAGCAGGGGACCAGCTTGGACACCTACAAGGACAACCTGGGCCACCAAATGATCAGGTTGGGACTTCAGTTTCATCTTATTTCCCAGAAGTTCAGATGCTTGGGTGACACACTTAAGGCAAGGTCCAAAGTGCTGGAGATACCAGCAAGGCTAAGACAACTTCTCTGTCCTCAAGGACCTCATTGACGAGCTGAAAGCAGACAGGCAGGCTCAGTTTCAGCAGGAAGAGCTCAAGACAGGACAACTCTGGGACGAGCAGAAGAGGTGACAACCAGATGGAAAAGGGCTGTAAGAGGGTCCTCTCTTCCAGGTTCTCCCGAGCCTGACTCAGGGAGCCTCAGGTCCTGCTCACCTGAGCTTCCAGCATTCCATCAGGGTAGGAGGGTAGAAACCCAGCTGTTTTCCTCCACTTTTCTGGGGAGGGGAGCACTCTTTTGGCAAGTTCATCTTCCCTTCTCACAAGTCCCTCTCATTTCACTGCATGAATTTTTAGGCCTCCTGACCTCTAAGGCCTGTTGTGATTCTGCAGGAGGCCTGCTGACCTTCTCCTTAAGATTCAAACTGGAATTCTCTAGGAAGACACCAGGGTGGTTTTTCAAGAATGTTCTATATGAAGGCTGAGCCATGACTGTATTTGACTAACATCATCAGGCTGCCAGCACCAGCCAAATGCTTGGTCTCTGCTGGCCAGAATCTGGAAGACAGATTAATCCATCATGCCTCCTTCCTCCGTTAACCTTGGCCTCTGGTCTAATGCAAGATCCCGCAGCTTCTTACACCATTATCGCCAAATGTTCCATCTGTCTTCTTCCTATTTCTTTCTCTCATTATTGATTTTCCTCCAAAGTTTTGTTTTTTTGGTTTTTTTTTTTTGAGTTGGAGTCTCACTCTGTTGCCCAGACTGGAGTGCAATAGCACCCTCCCGGCCACTGCAGCCTCGACCCTCTGGGCTCTGGCGATCCTTCCACCTCAGCCTTCCAAGTAGCCAGACCTACAGGCGTATGCTTCCATGCCTGGCTAATTTTTGATTTATTGTAGAGACAACTTCTTGCCAAGTTGCCTGGGTGGGTCTCGAACCGGCGGCGGGCCCAGGCAATTCACTCGCCTCGGCCTCCCAAAGTGCTGGGATTACAGGCTGAGCCAATGAGACTGGCCCAAAGTTATTTTCATGTGCCTTCTGGAACCTTTATTTGTTGGGGGTCAAACTCTTCTGCATCCTCTACCTTGTTTGCAGGAAATGTTCGGTCCTCTCTTAACTCAAACCTGTCTCTTCCCCAGGGACCAGCTTCTAGCAGTTCTCTTAAGGGGAGATGGTTCCTCTACCTCCCTCACTTTCTGCCTCAGATCCTTCCTCAGCATTCTCATGCGAAAGCCCTCCTCCACTGAGGCTTATGCCATACAACCAAAGTGCTCTCTGGGACTCACTGCCATCATCTATGGACGGTCCACTCACTTCCCTTCAGTGCCTGAGGACCTTGGCTTCTGATTCACACCTTTCCTTTCCCCGTAAATCCTGCCACCATCACAGGGACTATAAAAAGCTTTGTAGACAACCCGTTCAGCATCCTAGCCTCACGGTTTCTGATGCCCTCGGTTCCAGCCACTTTTCCACAGAGCTTCAGCAGTCTATCTTCAGGACACACTGTAGAACTTATGGCCTTTCTTTCATCCCTCCCTTCATTTCTTCTTTTTTCCTCACCAGCATTTATTGGAGACCTCTGCTAAGCACTGTGACCAGCACCAAACTCCAGTAGCAGGCAAAAAAAACACAAACAAACAAACTCATAGGTGTATCCGAGCTTTCTAGGTCAATGACAGCAGTATCCTTGGTGGTCTTTCCTCATTTTCTGTGTGGAGATACAGAGTGCCTGCCCTGTCCCAGGGTCCATGTCCTCCCTGGCCCTCTATATTCTCTTCACTCCCAGGTGCTCTCATTCAGTGTTGTTTTTTTTTTTTTGAGTTGGAGTCTCACTCTGTCACCAAGGCTGGAGTGCCATGGCACGCTCACGGCCACCTCAGCCTCAAGCTGAGGGGCTCAGAAGGTCCTTCCGCCTCATCCTCCCAAGTAGCTGGAACCATAGGCATGCATCACCATACCCAGCTAATTTTTTAATGTATCATAGAGATGAGGTCTTGTAAAATTGCCCAGGTTGGTTTTGAACCCCTGGGCTCAGGCAGTCCTCTCGCCTCTGCCTCCCAAAGCACTGGGATTACAGACATGAGCCACCATGCCCAACTTGTCCAGTCTTAAGGCTTTAAATATCACCTATATACTAATACCTTTCAAGACTGCATCTTGAGCCTGGACTCCTTTCCTTAATTTGTCTTATATGTACATTAGACATCTTGACATCACCACCTAGCATGCCCCAAACACCTTCTTCATTCTCATCCCTCCCTTTGTCCTCCCTGGCCCTCTACCCTCTTCCTCCTCCAGTTCCATCCAAAGGGCAACTCCATCCTTCCAGGTGCTCAGGAGAACACCACGGGGTCGTACGTGACTCCTGTCCTCTTACAGCCACTTTCAAGTCATCTGAAGTCACTTGGGCTCAGCCTCTTTCCATAGATTCGCTACTGTCACCTCGTCCAAATCACCCCCATCTCTCACTTGGGCATGTGCTGATGCCTCCTAACTGCTGGCCGGCTGTCCCATGATCTATTCTTAGCACCACATTCAGAAGGAGCGTGCTATGGCCTGAGGTGGATCCTGTCACCCCTTGGCTGCAAATGCTCCCATGCCTTCCTGTCTTATTCCAAGTGGCCTCTGCAGAGTGGTCAACCCAACCCAACTTGCCGACTTGCCCCCTGCCACTCTCTCCTCATGGCCTCACTGGCCTCCTGACTATTTCCTGAAAACCAAGCATACCAGGCACACTCCTGCCTCTAAATCTTGGGGTAGGACACTCTTTCCTCAGAAATGCACTTGGCTCCTCCCTCACTTCCTTCATGCCTTCACTTCATAGTTGCCTAAGCAGGAAGACCTCCCCTCATCACTCGTGAGAATAAACGGTATATTTTTGTAGAGTTGGAATTCCAATATGTTGCCTAGTTTGGTCTCAAACTCCTGGACTCAAGCAATCCTCCAGACTCAGCCCCCTAAAATGCTGAGATCACAGGCATGAACCACTGTGCCTGGCCAGTTTTGGTGATCTTATTGATGAAATCAGAGACTCTCTTTGATTTACAGCTACATCTCCGGGCCACGGGCAATAGGTACTCAGGAAACACTTTTGAATAGCTAAGTGAATAGAAATTAACTGGGACACTGTCAGGCAGAGTGAATTTTGGTGGAAATCTAGATCTAGAATTTTGTTTTCAAGCCTCCTTATCTGTGGAGGAAACCAAAAGGGTTAAGTGAACCAAAGGGGTTGCAGGGGCAGGGAGAGTTGGGGGGTTAGAGGCCCATTCATTGGTCTTCTTTCCTACTTCCTGAGAAATTCCCAACATTCCATGGCTCAACCCAAAAAGGTCTGAGGAGCGCAATTTGAAGACCAGTCATCCAGAAGATAATGTTAATATTGTGACTGTTTCTAGTGGTTTAGAGGTAGTCAGCCCATTGGTTATAATTGTAGACACCTATATGGGTTCTTTTAAGATGTTTTCTAAAAGCAATACCTTTATCTCAAGAGAAGCTCACCCTCCTCCAGAGAATTTGTTTTGTAGCAATCAACTTTATAATGTAGGTTTCTGAAATATATGTGGTAAAAAAGTAGGGAACTTTTTTTGGCAAAGCATCACTGAATCAGGACCAAGGAGAAATGTTTACATTGGACTTTCTAGTGATAGATGAAGAATTAAAAAAACGAAGATATTCCTTTTCCAACACTCACTTATGAGTGGCTGTCTTGTGCTAGGCACCTGTGGGTTCTGAGCTGCAGCTGGGAACCAGGCATGGGGAGTCCCCGACACATAGAGCTCACATTTCAGAGAGCCAGCCAGATCGAAGACACACCACCATGTATGAATTATGTATTTTCAGGGAAGACTGCATTTGCAAAGAAAATAAATGACAATGGCATAGAGGATGATCAGGGATTTGTCAAATATTTGTAGACTTATTTACTATTCAGTTGTTTAGAGAATTAATTAAGCTAATTACCATATCTCAAGGCTGAATAGTAAAATTCAGTGTTCAGAATGATTGTCCGAGGAACTGAAATATAAAATTACATCCCTTATCCTCATTTTTAACAAGGAAAGGAGAGAAAATAGGAAGAGAGGAAGGAAGGGGGAAGAAAAGGATAAAACCATGTTCTAGAAAACCTTTTACAAGGTATTGAAAATTCAATTGACCAAAGCATGCCACGCTTAAAGAATTCCAGTCAATCAAGTATCCCCTGCACTGATTAAAGCTGTATCTTACTGCTTTGACTATTTTGGTCGAAAAACTAGAAAATGGTGCTTATATTTACTGCATTTATTTTTCTTGATTTAAAAAATTAAATTCCCTTTGTAATACAGAAAATTCTGCAGCGGTTTTTATAGATATTATTTTTATTTCAAGTGTATGTCATTCCATAATCTAGTTTATTTTGGATTTACAAATGGCATCTTCATCATCTGAAAAGAAATATGTCTACAAAAATGACACATTTGTACAAATTAAAATATATTTTGGGTCAAAGTGATCCAATTTAATTCAAACTGATTTACATTATTACTGACTATGGAAAGAGTTCTAGCTACATCCCAGACCGTATGTATCAATTGCTTGAATTTTTCTGGATTGGCTACTAAGAGGCAGACGCATCCTTCTCAGTGTGACTCCAATTACACTGAATGTGACATAGCCTTTAGAAGCTGTTCCCTTCCCATCCATAAATACAGCTTTTAAAGGCAGGGATAAAGGATAGAAGCCTGAACCTGAGGCAAAACTGAGGTTTTCCAAAGCAAATTGCCATCATATTGGAGTTCATGAAGAACACCAAGTGCTTCACCAGAGTAGAAGCATCTAGAATGTTCTTGGGTCTGGTGGCAGCAGAACAGTGTAACTAGTAAGATCTGAAGATTGATTGATTGATGGATTGATTTGAGTTGGAGTCTCACTCTGTCACCCAGGCTGGAGTGAAGTGACACGTTCACTGCCACCACAGCCTTGACCAGTTGGGCTCAGGCAATCCTTATGCCGCAGCCTTCCAAGTAGCTGGAACTACAGCCACGCGCTACCACACCTGGCTAATTTTTTGATTTATTGTAGAGATGAGGTCTCGCTGATCTGTCCGGCTGGTCTGGAACCTGTGGGCTCAGGCAACTCTCTCACTCTACTTCCCAATGTGCTGGGATTACAGGCATGAGTCATCACATCTGGCAGATCTGAAGTTGTAAAATGGAGAGTCAGGAGTTGGGTCATCCTCTCGTCCACCATCAGACACCCACACAATAATTGTGAACTTCTGTGTGCACACTAGGTGCTGTTTGTTATATTCATGAGCTCATGCAGCAATGCTGCCAAGTGTCTACTGTTGTTATACCCATTTTGCAGATGCAGAGATCAAGACTTAGTTGGCTAATTTGAGCAATCACACATCCTAGTAATTGGTGGAATGATGATTCCAGCTGAGGCAATCACCTCTGGAAGCTGGGGTCATAAACACCACCCTGTGAGTTGGCATTTTTTGCAAATTTGGTTAAAAGAGAAAAGACAGATTACATTGTTTAAACACAAAATCCAGACGCAATAATTCACATCTACAATCCCAGCACTTTGGGAGGCTGAGGTGGAAGGACTGCTTGAGCCCAGGAGTTCCAGACCAGCCTGGGCAACATAGTGTGACCTCATCTCTACAAAAAAAAAAAAATCTTACTCTGTCACCTAGGCTTGAGTGCAGTGGCACGCTCATGACCACTGCAGCCTCAACCTGCTGGGTTCAGGCGATCCTTCTGCCTCAGCCTTCCAAGTAGCTGGAACTACAGGCGTGTGCCACCATGCCTGGTTGACTTTTGATTTATTGTAGAGACGATGCCTCGACAAGTTCCCAGCCTGGTCTCGAACCCCTGAGCTCAGGCAATCCTCTTGCCTCTGCTTCCCAAAGTGCTGGGATTACAGGAGTGAGCCACTGCGCCCAGCACCAAAAAAAATGTTTTTAATGTAGCTGAGCATGGTAGGGCGTGCCTATTGTCCCAGCTACTTGGGAAGCTGAGGCAAAAGGATCACTTAAACCCAGGAGGTCAAGACTGCAGTGAGCTGAGATCATGCCACTGCACTCCTGCACAGGTGACAGAGTGAGACCCCAACTCAAAACAAAACACAACCCCCTCCCCAAACCACATTTGAACACCATCCACTGCAATCAGGACACCTCTACCTAGAACAGCTGTTTCTTGTCAAGAGGAGTAAGCTGATATCTTTACAGAGAGGCTGAGCCTTTGTGGTGGGGGAGAGGGTTAGAGCCTCCCACACACCTTGGATAATAAAAACAGCAACAATGAGTAGGGATGCCTATCATGTATTGAGTGCTTGCTATATGCTAGCCATTAAGGCATGACACTAAGTACGTTATGCAGATCATCTTGATATAACCTGCCTTGAAACTCGGGAGGTCACTGCTATTGGTATTCTGAATGTTCAGATGAAGAAACTCAGATTGAAGCCGCCCTTATGTCTTGCCCAAGGTCATACAGAACTTTTAAGTGACAGATGTTTGAACCTTCATCTGTCTGATTACAGAGCCTGAGCCCATCATCACTAACCTCTGCACAGTCCAAGGTCAAACCAAGCTAAGCATCAGGAACAGCTGGGATCGGGCTAACTGCCTGAGTCAGAAGCAGAAAGTTCTGGGTCCGCCAAGAAGAAGGTGAGGTAAGAACACAGCAGTACAGAATGCACTCAATGATCTGCTGCTGGTCATTTTTGTGCGCGTGCTACTTATTCGACTAAGCTAATTCCATTCATGAGCTCTTTAATTCATTCAGCAAACATTTACTAAGGGCTTTGTCCTGGGGATATAAAGATAAGTATGCCTCTGTCCCCAGACACTCCAGCCTAGCAAAGGAGTTGTGTTGATAAATCTCAAATAATCGCTAACCCAAGCAAGCAAAAAAACAAACAGGCCAAACCCTACCACCCTTGGGGGCTTCCCCTTTGAACTGCTCGCTGGCCTGGTAGGAGAGCCAGCTCTATGAGGGAAACTGATCTCAGAGTGCCCGCCATTGGTGAATGCTGCCCAATGGTGCCGATCTTTGGAGGTGGCAGGCACTTTTCTACTCATCAGTGAATTTCAGGTACTCAAGAAGATAGACTGAGACCTTGGGTAGGGGAGGGGAATGAGAACTGAAACTGCTGTATGCAGGGACTTAGCAGGAATTGAGGTTGTCCAATGGAAAGAGGACAGGCATGGGTTGATGGGCTTCCTGGTGAAATCTAGGGGCCTCTCAGAGGGGCAGAGCTGAAGGCAGGGAATGGCTGGTAGGATTTTAGCACACCATTATTTAACACGGTTTTATGTTGCCTGTATTATGCTTATTGCAATCTAACCCTTTGTCCCCTAAATCTTGAGTAAATGTCTGACCTGTGGTGTTATTTGGGGGAGGGAGAAGAAGAGCCACAGACTGATTATGGGAACCGCAGCTGCCATGTGGTCTCAGAAACTTTGTGGAGGGAGCTCAACTTGCCAGGTTACGACAGACATATGCGGTGTGCTGAGGACTGGGAGTCAGGCCAGAACTGGGAGGTAGAACTACCTGCCAAAGTCTAGGTGATTTGGCTTACTCAGTAGACCCTACAATTTGGGGGTGGGGCAATTTGAGCTGTAAATAAGAAATGTGATTCCATAAATACCTCACAGTTGCCTGGCACCATCACTCATAGCCAAGTTAGAGATGAACACAGAAATAGTTTCAGACTGGGCACAGTGGCTCATGCCTATAATCCCAGCATTTTGGGAGTTTGCGGTAGAAGGATGGCTTAAAGTCAGGAGTTCGAGAACAGCTGGTCAACATAACAAGACCTCGTCTCTACGAAAAGAATCAAAAAAATTAGCTGGGCATGGTGTGGTGTACCTGTAATCCCAAGTACTAGTGAAGCTGAGGTGGGTGGAAGGATCACCAGAGACCAGGAAGTTAAGGCTGTGGTGAGCCATGATTGTGCCACTGTACTCCAGCCTGGGCAACAGAGTGAGACTCAGACAGAGAGAGAGAGAGAGAGAGAGAGAGAGAGAGAGGAAGAAAGGGAAAGACAGCGAGAGAGGCAGGGAGGGAGGGGGAAAGGACAGAGGAAGGAAGGAAGGAAGAAAGGAAGGAAGGAAGGAAGGAAGGAAGGAAGGAAGGAAGGAAGGAAGGAAGGAAGGAAGGAAGGACAACAAAGGAAAAAAAAAGAGTTTCAATGGGACCCAGTAGGTGTAGAGCACTAGGGAGCACAAAGAGGGGGCCTTCTATAACCACAAGGGGTCCTAAAATGAGATCTGAGATTGTGCCAGGGTCTAGCAGAGAAAGGGAGCAAGAGAAACAAAGGTTTGAAGGGAGGAAACAGCAAAGTCTGTGGGAGGAGCCATAGCAGCTCTACAGGGATGATTCTCAGAGGGACTGGGTGACAGGTGGAAGCCAGGTCACGGCAGGTGGGTGCATCCTGGGAAGGTTGGTTATCCCTCCGTAGGCCCATGGTTTCTAGCCAGAGGCTTCCATGATGGAGTTTTTATAGCCCTGCTGAAATGCACAAAATATGGACATCTGTCAAATACCAAAGACTTTGTTTTTCTAAAATTATTTTTTTCCACTGTTTGGTTAGAGTAAACTTCCATTTATAAAAGATAGTGATCATTAGATGGCCATTGTTGGTTCTGAATGTCTTATTTGGCAAAAGAAAAAGTTGGTGGTTTCATATGCCTCTCCAACAATATTTTTTATTTGTTATATTTTTTATTTTTTTGAGACTTAGTCTTGTTCTGTTGCCCAATCTGGAGTGCAGTGGTGCAATCATAGCTCACTGCAGCCTTGAACTCCTAGATTCAAGTTATCATCCCACCTCAGACTCCCAAGTAGCTAGGACTTCAGGTATGTGCCACCATACTCAGCTAATTATTATTATTGTATTATTATTATTTTCTTTTTGGTAGAGATGGAGTCTCTAACTCCTGGCTTCAAGCAGTCCTCCCACCTAGGCCTCCCAAAGTACTAGAATAACAAATGTGAGCCAGCACATACACAGCTTCATTTCTTTGATTTGATTTTGCTCTGCTTTACTAAACTTTTTTTTTTTTAAACTGCCCCTAGAATCCTAGAATCTGGGAACTGGGGTTAAGGGCCATGGAGAAGACTTCAGCAACAGAAGGACACAGATTTGCCTTTCAGAATACAAATAAGTTAGGGTGTGAGGATAACTTCAGGAGGACAGGACTGTAGCAAGAGTTAGTAAGGAAGTTGGAGCCACAGCTCAGATGTAGAGGTCTCAGTTGTAGCAATGATATAGCAAGGGCAAAACTGAAAGGGAAAATGCTAGAAACATTTGGGTGGTAAAAGCTCCAGGAACTAAAAAGCCTGTTTGTTTGTTTGGTTATTTTTGGTTTTCAGTTTTTGTTTTGAGTTGGGTTCTCACTCTGTCACCCAGGCTGGAGAGCAGTGACACAATCGCGGCTCACCATAGCCTCAACCTCAGGTGATCCTCTGGCCTCAGCCTCCCAAGTAGCTGGTACTATAGGCACATGCCCAGCTAATTTTTTGATTTTTTTGTAGAGATGAGGTCTTACTCTGTCACCCAGGATGGAGCACAGTGACATCACAGCTCACCACAACCTCAACCTCCTAGACTTAGGCGATCCTTCTGTGTCAGCCTCCCCAGTAGCTGGGACTACCCATATGCACCATCATACCCAGCTAATTTTTTTTTTTCTGTAGAGTTGAAATCTTGCTATATTGCCCAGGCTGATATTGAACTCCTGTGCTCAAGCAGTCCTCTCGTCTTGGCCTCTCAAAGTGCTGGGATTACAGTTATGAACCATGGTGCCCAATGCCTGACTTGTTTACCTCTGGATTCTTGGTGTCTAAGGTGGTGCTTGGCCCAGTTGATGACCAATGCATGCTGGTTGATGAATGAATGAACTTGGAGATGGGTTGATATGAAAGTGAGAGATGGAGGGGGCAGTCTAGTGTGATTGCTGGGGGGATGGTGACGCCTGTAGTTAAGATGAAGGAAAATAGAGAGAGAGGTAGGATTAGAAGAGATGACAACTTCTGCTTTGAAGATGTTGAGTGACAGGGTCTTATGGGATATTCGGGTGACTTTCCAGAACAACAGGCAGGCCTGCTTCAAGCTGAAGTTCTGGAGTGGGATCCAGGCCGGAACTGGACTTCAGAATGTTCCCTGACATCCCTGGGACACAGCCAGCTAAGGGAGAGGAAGCAGGTGCTACCATGTGATGTGTAAAGAACTCTCTGGGTAGAGCTTAGTGGCTCAGCCTGTAATCCCAGCACTTTGGGAGGCTGAGGCGAGTGGATTGCCTGGGTCTGCTGCGGGTTTGAGACCCATCCAGGAAACTTGGCGAGACCTCGTCTCTACAATAAGTCAAAAATTAGCTGGGCATGGTAGCGCGCGCCTATAGTTCCGACTACTTGGAAGGCTGATATGGAAGGATCGCCAGAACCCAGCAGGTCGAGGCTGCAGTGGCCAGGAGCATGCCACTGCACTCCAGTCTGGGTGAGAGAGTGAGACTCCAACTCAAAAAAAAAAAAAAAAAAAAAAGAACTTTCTGATGTAATAAAACCCAGCAAACCACATTTTATTGAACATTCTAGAACACATCAGTATAAGAAACACCTGCTCTACTCATCCTAAAAGGCTGAGACCATGCTTTTTCCCCAAATTCTCATACTAGGTTAACCTGATATCTTCTAGGTTGATTGATGTTTATTCCAATTTGGCTTTATTGCAAAAATTACAGACAGAAAAATAGGTGAATAATGAGCATTTGGGATGGACTTGAGGAAGGACACTTTTTTAAAGCACTTGATTTTTGGCAGGCACTGTGCTGGGCACTTGTGTGCGTCTCTGCCTTGGCCTTGAAAAGACCTTTGCCTGGATAGCTGCTGCCACTTTGGCCTTGGCCCCGGAGTAAGCACTCAGACACAACCCACAGTGGAGGAGTCCAGGCCAGTCACCAATGGACCAGAGTAGACATGCAGACACGTGAGCGTGAGAATAAATGCTTGCCACAGTAAGCCATGAGTTTGAGGGCAGTTCTTTATACAACATGGTGTGGCAACAGCTCACTGATACAACCAGTAACCATGCCAAGAGGTAGATGAGAGAGTTAGCCCCCTCTTGCTCAAGCCACCCAGAACAAACAATCAATCTGAGAAAAACGATGAGTATACTATGCAAATACAATGTAAAAAAAAAAAATCTCTTAGCAATCACCTTCCTACCATATGACCAACTCTCAGCTCCTGTGGGCATCTGGAACCGCCATGTTGAATACAGCTTCTGCCCCTGAAAGAAAGTATGGCTGCATGGAGATGGCCGTCTTCTGTGGTGACTGTCTCATGCCAGTACTCAGCTTCATGGTGGCTCTGATCTGCAGGGTTTAAGGCAGAAGCTTTTATTTCCATTGTGTCTTGATGTGTTGAAATCCTGGTGGGGCAGAGGTCAAGACAAGTTGAGTCCTTCCCAGTCTCGCCTGAAGTCTGCCAACTGACAGCTCTGTGAGAAGAGTATGGCAGGGCGCATGGGTTGCGAATACACAAGAGCCCTGGGATGGAAGGAAGGAGAGAAAAAATGGCTCCTATGGAGGTTTTTGGTCAGAAGGGGCTGTTACTTCCTACCAGACTGAACTGGCTGCTAACTTCTTCTCTCAAGCTCTGACCCTGAGCTCCTTGTAAGATGTTGAGAGCAGGACTGGAAATCTGCTGCCAGGAACATTGGGGATAATCTCTCTGGATCCCTCTTTGGTTCTCTGTAAGTGTCCATTCCGTCCCTCCCTCGTGAGTGTGAGAATGAATGCTTGCTGCTGTAAACTGTGAGTTTGAGGGCAGTTCTTTCTATGGTGTTATGTGGCAACACCTCGTTGACACAACCAGCAGCAGTGCCAAGAAGCAAATGGGAGTTAGCCCCCTCTTGCTCAAGCCACCCCAAAATAAACAACCTGAGGAAAAACAATGAGTGTATACCTACCCTATCTGGTATGCATTGCAAGTAGGGGGCAGAAGATTGCCAACTCAGTCTCTGTGCTTTTACCTTGGTTTCACTGCCTGGCTATCTCTTAAGTCTTCTCTTTTTTTCTCCTTTTTTTGAGTCTGAGTCTCACTCTTTTGCCCAGGCTAGAGTGCGGTGACACAATCATGGCTCACTGTGGCCTCAAACTCCTGAGCTAAAGCGATCCTCCCACCTCAGCCTCCCAAGTAGCTGGGATTGCAGGTATGTGATACCTTGCCTGGATAATTTTGTGTGTGTGTGTGTAGAGATAGGTGTCACTACATTGCCTAGGCTGGTCTTAACCTCCTGGTCACAAACAATCCTCCTGTTTCTGCCTCCCAAAGTGCTGGGATTACAGGTGTGAGTCACTGTACCCAGCTCTCCTTCTCCTTTTCCTCCTTCTATTCCCTTATCCTCCTCTTCCTTCCCTTCCTGTCTCTCTCTGTGTGTGTCTTATTTTCTCTCCTCTCCTTTTCCCAACCCCACTCCCATGCTTCCTGGGAATAGACTCTGATTGTTTCTCTGGTTCAAATGGACATCCGTAGTTCTGTCTACTGGGGCCAGGGTGCAGGGTCATATTGGTAAGTAGGACTGCCAGGCACCTATGTCTTGTGAGCAAGGCTAGAAAACACTTCCCAGAACTGTCTATTCTGGGCAGGCCCATCTCAGTGATTCCTCTGTATCTGCACAACATTTTGTACAGTGCTGAGCATACAAGTGATTCGCAGAAGCTGTAGACTGGCTGATTGATTGCATGTGCATTTTTACATCAGGAAAGAAAACCTATCAGAGCAGTCATCATCAAAGACGTTACAAGGGGGGATTCAGGGACCACAATTTCTCAGTGTCCTCAGGTAGTTCTGGACACACGACACAGCCGGTTAATTGATAAACAGCTTCAGGACTGCAGTCCTGCTAGGCACGGTGTCTCACGCCTCTAATACCAGCACTTAGGAGGTGGAGGAAAGAGAATTGCCTGAGCCCAGGGGTTTGAGACCACCTGAGGAACTTGGAGAGACCTCATCTCTACAATAAATCAAAAAAATTAGCTAGACATGGTGGTAGTAGTTACAGCTATTTTGAAGGCTGAGGTGGAAGGATAGCCTGAGCCCAGGAGGTTGAGGTTGTGGTAGCCGTGTTTGTGCACTGCAGCCTGGGCGACAGAGTGAGACGCTGACTCAAAATAAATAAACAAATAAAATTTAAAAATGAAATAAGAAAAAGAATTTAAGGGGGGGGGAAAGGTGTAGTTCTTTAAGAAACCAAGGTTTAGGCCAGGCTCGATGGCTCAGCCTATAATCCCAGCACTTTGGGAGGCCGAGGCAAGTGGATTGCCTGAGCCCGCAGGTTCGAGACCAGTCCAGGAAACTTGGCAAGACCTTGTCTCTACAACAAATCAAAAATTAGCCAGGAGTGGTAGCACGCGCCTGCCTGTAGTTCCAGTTACTTGGAAGGCTGAGGCGGAGGGATCGTCGGAGCCCAGCTGGTCGAGATTGCGGTGGCCGGGAATGTGCCACTGCACTCCAGTCTGGGCGACAGAGTGAGACTCCAACTCAAAAATAAAAAAAAATAAATAAAAAAAATAAAAATAAAGTTTTACAGTAAGAGGTATAAGACGAAGAGTTCTGCTGCTAACAGGATTAGTGCATCTCTAATGCTTTTTCCAAATTTGTTAAGAATTTTGTTGGGCAGCAAGGAAAGTGTTTCAGAAACTTGAAAAGAGAGTAAGCTACTTTTCTCTCATGTAAAAGAAAACTGAAGTTCAAGGTCAGGCTGACTGCCTGCCCCACCCCCATGGTATTTCTGCAATGACTTTGGCCTCATTCTTTCTTCTTTTTTGTTTGTTTGTTTTTGAGTCAGGGTCTCACTTTGTTACCCAGACTGCAGTGCAGTGGCACAATCACAGCTCACCTCAGCCTTGACCTCTTGGGCTCAGGCAATCCTCCCATCTCAGCCTCCTGAGTACCTGGGACCACAGGTGTTGTGCCACTACACCCGGCTATTTTTTTTTTTTTCTTCTTCGCTATGTTGCTCAAGCTAGTCTCAAACTCTTGGGCTCAAGGAATCCTCCCTCCTCAGCTTCCCAAAGTGCTAGGATGACAGATGTCAGCCACCACACCCGGCCTCCTTCTTTCTTCTTTATCTACTGTTCTTAGAACTGGTGACTGACTTCCAACCTCACAGTTGCTACATATTTACTGAGCACCTATACATATGTGCTTGAATACCAACATATACAAAATCCAGAAGCCTCCAGGGATTTCGCCAGGAACCATGACTGTGAAGTTTTCCACAGACAGAGTTAGTAGTTCCCATCTCTGGGCATCCATTCTACTTTGCTTATATCTGGCAAGTATTATGTTTAGCACATCATTTTTTATGTCACATGGATCTATTCCTACTCCTCTTTGGGTTCCTGATGCCTAACCCAGTGCTCAGCAGCCAGCAGGAGTATGGATGGATAGACAGATGAGTGGATGGATGGGTAGATGGAAAGGTAGACAAATGGGTGGATAGGTGGGTAGATGGATGGGTAGATGAATGAGTGAATGGTGGGTAGACATATGGATGGATGGATGGGTGGGTGGATGGATAGCTGGATGGGTGGACAGTGGGTGGATGGATGGGTAGATGGATAAGTGGACGGGTAGGTGGATAGATGAATGGATGGGTGGGTGAGTGGATGGACAGATGGATGGACAGATGGATAGATGGGTGGGCAGATGGATGGGTGGGTGGACAGGTAGGTGGGTGCACAGATGGGTGGGTGGTAGACAGATGGGTGGACATATGAGTAGATGAATGGGTAGAACATGGGTGGACAGGTGAGTGGATGGGTGAGTGGACGGGTGAGTGGATGGGTGAGTGGATGGGTGAGTGGACGGATGGGTAGAGAGGTTGGTGGATGGATGGGTGGGTGGGTGGATGGATAGATGGATGGATGAACAGATGGGTAGATGGGTGGGTAGATGGATGGATGGGTGTATGGATAGATGGATGAGTAAGCAGGTGGGTGGATGGGTAGGTGAACAGATGAGTGGATAGATGGATGGGTGAACAGATGGGTGATAGGTAGGTGAGTGGGTGGGTAGATAGATGGGTGGACAGGTGTGTGGATGGATGGGTGGGTGAATGCATAGATGGATGGGTGGATGGGCGGGTGGATGGATGGGTGGATGGGCAGGTGGACAGACGGGTATAAGAGGGGTGGAAGGATGGATGGGTGGATGAATGGATGGGTGGATGAATGGATGGGTGGATGGTTGGACAGATGGGTGGATGGGTAGGTAGATGGATGGATGGGTAGAGGGGTGGATGGATGGGTGGACCAGACAAGTGAATGATGGATAGATAGATGGGTAGATGGGTGGATGGTTGGGTATGCAGATGAATGGAGGGATGGATGGGTGGACAGATGGTGGATAAGTCAGTGCATTGTTCTGTCCTCATCTTCCACAATCCATCTCTAATAAATATGTGATTGTTTGGTCACATTTTTCCTCAGAAGGAACAGGGCACAGCTGATTACCTACAGGTCTGAAGCTTCAGGAGATGTCTGAGCTGGAGGTAGACTTGGGAATCTTTGACATATATGTGAAAGTTAAATTTATGGAATAGACTCAGATCAAAGAGTGGGCCAATGGAGAAAAGAAAGGCAAAGGAAACTCTAGGGAACACCTACATTTAAGAAGGATGGGTACAGTGACTCATAGCTTTAATTCCAGCACTTTGAAAGGGTAAAGCAAGAGAATTGTGTGAGGCTGGGAGTTCAAAACTAGCCTGGACAACATAGCAAGACCCTATCTCTACAAAATAAAATTAAAAAAAACAAAAGACAGGCAGGAGGATCACTTGAGCCCAGGAGTTCAAGCTTACATGGGGTCATGATTGTACCACTGTACTCCAGCCTGGGCAAATGAGTAAGACTTTTTGTAAAAATAGTAATAGGTCAGGCACAGTGGCTCTCATCTGTAATCCCAGCATTTTGGGAGGCTGAGGTGGGAAGACTATTTAATCCCAAGAGTTCGAGAGCAGTCTAGGCAACATAGCAAGACCTTGTCTCTACAAAAAATAAAAAAAATTATCTGGGCATGATGGGGTGCACCTGTAGTTCGTCTGCTTGGGAGGCTGAAGCAGAAGGATTGCCTGAGCCCAGGAGGTCAGGTCAAGGCTGCGGTGAGCTATGATCCTGGCATTGCATTCTAGCCAGGGCCACAGAGCAAGACTCTGACTCAAAAAATAATAGTAACAATAATAATAAAATTTTTTAAAATGTGTAGAAAAAAGAAGACTCAGAAGGAATGGAGAGGTAGAAGGGAACTGAGGCAGGAGAGGGCTGCGGAAGGCAGACATGGTCTACGGCATCAGAGTCTATGAGGAGATTAAGGGGCCCACCTGCTCGCCCCCACCCCCAACCAGTCTTAAGAGTTAAAGGAGCCAGGCTCGGTGGCTCAGCCTGTAATCCCGGGCCTTGGAGGCTGAGGTGAGTGGATCGCCTGAGCTCGAGGGTTCAAGACCCGCCTGGGCAACTTGGCGAGACCTCGTCTCTACAATAAATCAAAAATCAGCCGGGTGTGGTAGCACGTGCCTGTAATGTAGTTCCAGATACTTGGAAGGCTGAGGTGGAAGGATCGCCGGAGCCCAGCAGGTCGAGGCTGCGGTGGCCGGGAGCGGCCACTGCACTCCAGCCTGGGCGACAGAATGAGACTCCAACTCAGGAAAAAAAAAAAAAAGTTAAAGGGCACCAGCTGAACTGGGACCCTGTTCCTCATGCTCAGTGCCCTCTGGAAGGTGCACATTTTCCAGAAGACCAGATAAATCTATTCCCCACACACAACCACATTCAACTATCACACCCACCTCTCCTCGACTGTAAGGTAATATGTCTATAGCAAAAGCAGTGACAACTAAAAAATATATAATTTTATGTCAGAAAGGAAAGGGTGCTCTTGCTGCTAAGGTTTTATGGCTGAGATGGCCAAAGCTTAGGTTTACTCTGGGGTAACACAGCAAAAATCAAGCTACGAGTCCTGAGAGCAATCAGAATCCAGGTCACATCTGGGGTTGGGGTTACAAGTAGAGCAGTGTAACCAAATCGTATGCCAAGAAGCATTGGTTATAGAGACTGTTCATAGATATGCCAAGAAAAATAAAGCAAAATTAGAATCTGGGCTGGGTGTAGTGGCTTACATCTCTAATCCCAACCCTTTGGGAGGCTGAGGTGGGAGGACTGCTTGAGGCCTAAGAGTTTGAGACCAGTGTGGGCAACATAGTAAGACTTTGACTCTACAAAAAAAAATAATAAATTTTAAAAAATTAGCCAGGCGTGGTGGCACATGCCCGAAGTCCCTAGCTCGAGAGGTTGAGGAGGAAGGATCGCCTGAGCCCAGGAGGTCGAGGCCGCAGTGAGTGGTGATCATGTTAATGCAATGTAGCTGGGTGACAGAGAGACCCTGACTCAAAAACAAACAAACAAACAAGAATTTGTAGATTTAAATAAGAACCAGGGAATCAGAATCAGCTGGCTGAGCCGGAGTCTGGAAGATAGACCCTCAGAATTAAGAACAAAAGAAAAAACTCCAGTATTCAGCCTTGAAACATGGAGCAGAATGACAGCCCAGTGGCCTAAAATCCGTGATAGAAATGGAGAGCAAGGCTAAGAGAGCACTGGGGAAGGAGAAATAGTTCACACCAGAGACACCCAGGACTGTTTCTAGGTCAGAAAGTGTCCCTAGCCTGCAGTGAGCATTCACGTGGTGTGAATGAGGCAGAGAGAGCAGATATGAAGGTGGGCGGGGCATGTGGGGCAGGGGAGAACTTGTGAACAACAGCTGGAGTGTGGGGTTAGTTCTGGCTGCGGGTGGTTGGAAAGGGGAGCCCAGCATCTTCCCAGGGGAGGAAGAGCTACTTTGAGGCTTGTGCTGTTTCGGGGCACAGCCCTGGAATGAAACTGGACCTGCTGCCCACATCAATGCCAGCTTTTGACTGAGCGCAGACCAAGCCCTGAGCCAGGCAGCCCAATTCCCGCCTGGACAAAGCAGATGCCCAAACTCCTCTGGCCCGGGCCGCCTACATGGGGCCTGCTTGGCAGAGCTCAGAAACTGTGTCTCCATCCTCCGAGCTCAGAAGGTCTCCATTACGCCGGGCTGCAGGCTCCCATCCAGGGCCCCCACTGCTTTGTTCGAGGCTGCTCCTTTGAGCCAGGAAGGACAGTGAGGCTGGTGTCTCCTCACCAGCTGAGGGGCTCACTTTGTTCTGAAAGATAGCCCTCCGCCCATTGTGCCCTCTTTCACTTGTCCTGAGGTCTTGCTCTCAGTCCACACTGCCAGGTCAAAGGAGCAGGAGATGCTTTCTCTGGTTTATAAGGCTTGAGAGCTCTTGGCTAAGCATGGGAATGCAGAAAAAGACAGAAGCTGCTGGGCGCCTATAATTCTAGCACTTTGGGAGGCAGAGGCAAGAGGATTGCCTGAGCCCAGCAGTTTGAGACCAGCCTGGGCAACTTGGTAAGACCTCGCCTCTACAATAAGTCAAAAAATTAGCCGGGATATGGTGGTGGACATCTGTAGTTCCAGCTACTTGGAAGGAAGGCTGAGACGGAAGGATTGCCTGAGCCCAGCAGGTTGAGGCTGCGGTGGCCGTGAGCATGCCACTGCACTCCAGCCTAGGCGACAGTGAGACTCTTACTCAAAAGAAAAAAAAAAAAAGATGGAAGCCAAGCAACAAGAGACCTCGTCGCTTCAAAAAATAAAAATAAAATATTAGCCAGGTATGGTAGCATGCACCTGTAGTCTCTGCTACTCAGGTCAGGAGACTGAGGCAGGAGAATTGCTTAAGCCCAGGAGTGGGAAGCTGTGGTTAGCTGTGATCATGCCCCTGCTGGGATGACAGAGCAAGACCTTGATTCAAAAAAAAAAAAAGAGATAGTAAGAATGTCTAAAGAGAGTACAGAAACCCAGCGCTGAGCATTCTGGAAAGATCTGAAATGATTCTTCACATTTGGCATATAAAAATAAAACAAACATAGAAAGCTTCCCTTCAGTTCAATACTAACCTATGAGAGGCTGAAGAGAACTTGGAGACATGAATTACAGCATGAGAATCATTGTCTGGCCTCCTCTAGTGGATAATCTTACCTTTTATGGCCGTCTAGTAAGTTCCTAACAGTTTCTTATGCCTGTAAAATGGGTCACCTCAATCCACAAGCCCCCACACAGCGATTGTGAAATGGAATGGAAGTGTTGACCCAGACACTCAAGGAAGATAAGCACCTGAGAAGGACAGGGGAAAGCGACTGGTGAACTCCTCCATGCAGGGCCTCCTTCCTTAAGGAATGATACCGCTGATGAGCATGAGTAGGTATTTCAGCAGCAAGCCAAGAAGTCTCCCTGTGCTCAAGCTTGGCTCTACCATGTATCTGCTGGCCATGGTAGGTGAAGCGATTTCTCTCAGGCTCCTCATCTGTCTAATGGAGACAATCCTATCTACCCTAAGAGTCGTCGTGAAAATTCAGTGAAACACTAGATATAAAGCATTCAGCACAATGCCCGGCACAACTTACAACTCATGACAAGAAGACAAACAACCTAATTTTAAAATGGCAAAAGATTGGGATTGACTTTTCACCAAAGGAGATACATGAAAGGGTAGTAGGCACAGGAAAAGATGTTCAACATCATTAGTTATTAGGGAGATGGAAACAGAAATCACATGAGATATCACTACCCATTCACTTTAAAGTCTACGGTTAAAAAGGTAGATGATAAAGCGGGGTTCGGTGGCTCAGCCTGTAATCCCGCGCTTTGGGAGGCTGAGGTGAGTGGATTGCCTGAGCCCGCGAGTTCGAGACCCGCCTGGGCAACTTGGCGAGACCTCATCTCTACAATAAATAAATCAATAAAACAGGTGGGCGTGGTAACGTGTGCCTGTAATTCCGGCTACTCGGAAGGCTGAGGAGGAAGGATCGCCGGAGCCCAGCAGCGGCCATTGCACTCCAGTCTGGGCGACAGAGTGAGACTCCAACTCAACAACAACAACAAAAAGTAGACAATAGCAAGTGTTGGAGAGGATGCAGAGAAATTGGAACTTCATATGCTGTTGGTGGGAATGTAAAATGGCATAACTATCTTGGAAAATGGTTTGGTAGTTTCTTTAAAAAGTTTAACAGAAGGGGCAGGGTGTGGTGGTTCACGCCTGTAATCCCAGCACTTGGGGAGGCTGAGGTGGGAGAATTGTTTGAGGCCAGGAGTTCAAGACCAGCCTGGGCAATATAGTGAGACATCATCTCCACAAAAATAAATAAATACATAAATAAATAAATTAGCCAGGCATGGTGGCACACACCTGTAATCCCAGCTACACAGGAGGCTGAGGCAGGAAGATCTCTTCAGTCCATGAAGTCCAGGCTGTGGTGAACTGGGACTGTACCACTGCACTCCAGTCAGGGAAACAGAGTGAAACTCTGTCTCTAAAAAAAAAAAAAAAAAGAAATAATAAATAAAATAAAAAATACATAAATGGCTATACGCATGGGTGAATCTGAATAAAAATGAAGGCACCATGCAGCAATACAAGTTGTCATATCAGTATAATGGAAGATTTTTGATCTTTTAGCAAAATATTATTTAATCACTTTTGTAATATTAAAAAGATAAAAATCTGAAGCAGATTGTTTTGTCCTCTGTCTTCTAGCTTTGCGGGGGATAGGGCAGCAGGAGATAGGACAGCAGATATGAATACCTCCTAGGTTTCCAGTTTTTTTCTATAATGCATGGCTAGATAGCTCTATAGACATTAGCCCCTTAATCTTCAACAATCCTCAAAGCAGAGAGTAGTATTATCCCTCCATCTTGCTTATTTTGGTTCATTTAAAGGTATAATGTTTTTAAATTTATATTGGGGGTTTTACATGAAGACAGTGATAATCGTTTCACATATTATAAGTTCCCATATATATATACACCCCAAAATAAATGGATTACCTTTTAACTATCACCTCTGAACTTGGTTATTTCTCCCTGACTCCCATTGACTTCTTATCCATTCTGAGCGTAGCCTCCAAACCAAAAAAGCACAGAGTTTGGTGGGCTGAAATGGAACGTTCTCTTGTTGTGTTCTCCTAAGTTATCTGGACAGTAGAAATGAATGTTCAGAGCCAGGGTGTGGTGGTTCATGCCTGTAATTCCAGCACTTTGGGAGGCGGAAGTGAGAGGATTGCCTGAGCCCACTGGTTTGAGATCAGCCTATGCAACATGGCAAGACATCATCTTTACAATAAATCAAAAAGTTAACTGGGCATGGTGGCACACGCTTGTAATTCCAGCTACTTGGAAGGCTGAGGCGGATAGGTCACCTGAGCTCAGCAGGTGCAGGCTGCGGTGGACATGAGCATGCCACTGCACTCCAGCCTGCGTGACAGTGAGACTGCAACTTAAAAAAAAGAAAAGAAAAGAAATGAAATGAATGTCCAGGCACTGACTTATCCAGCTGAAGAATGGCATTTCACTTGGCTTTGGTTAGGATTTATGTTTTCATCATGAACAAGTGAAGTCCCATGTTATACAACAAATGATTCCCAAACAGCAAATCCTAAAGAATGTTCTTGTCACACACATATTTCACTGTATGTGCTGTCCCCTTGCCTAAAAAGCTGTGTCCCACCTAATCTATCTTTTCAGATCTAGCATCTTCTGTAAACTTTTACCTTCTCCTTTACTTCTTTCTGAATACTCCCCTCCTCCATACTGTAAAACATTCCCTCTCCTGTTCTCTAATGGTATGGACGTCTAGTTTTGTCCTTATCACCCTGTATTGTAAAATACATCTGCTTATGTGCTTGTGTCTCCCCACTAGATTGCGAGTTCACTGGAGAAGAGTTAGTGTCATAATCATCTTTGTTTTTTTGTGTGTGTGTTTTTTGTTTTGAGTTGGAGTCTGTCGCCCAGACTAGAGTGCAGTGGCCGCTCCCAGCCACCGCAGCCTCACCTGCTGGGCTCTGGCAATCCTTCCGCCTCAGCCTTCCAAGTAGCTGGAACTAAAGGCGTGTGCTACCACGCCCGGCTGATTTTTTGATTTACTGTAGAGATGAGATCTCGCTGCCCAGGCAGGTCTCGAACCTGCGGGCTCAGGCAATCCACTCACCTCAGCCTCCCAAAGGCGCGGGATTACAGGCTGAGCCACCGAGCCCAGCTCATAATCATCTTTGGATGCCAGCACATGATGGTTGATGATGGTGATGATGATATAAGTTTGCTAGGGCTGCCATAATACGACAGGGTGGCTTAAACAACAAAAATGCATTTTCTTACAGTTCTAGAGGCTGGAAGTCCAAGACTGAGGTGTCAGCAAGGTTGATTTTATTCCGAGACCTCTTTCCTTGGTGTGGGGATGGCTGTTTTCCCCTTGTGTCTTCACATGGTCTCCCTTCTGTGTGTGTCTGTGTCCTCATCTCCTCTTCTTATATGGACACTGGTCACTTTGGATTAGGGCACACATTTGATCTCATTTCCTTAATTACCTCTTTAAATACCCTATCTCCAAATCTCCAAATCCAGTCACATTCTGAGATAGTGGGAGTTAGGACGTCCGCATATGCATTTCAGGGGGAAGGTGGGCACATTTAGCCCTCAACAATGATGACCAAGAGGATGATAACAGCTACCACTTACTGAGTGCTTACTGTATTCTGGGCCCTTGACTTTCCACCTGTTGTCTCTTTTAGTCTTGAATAACCCTGCAGTTATGACCAATGCTGTTGCCATTTTTGGTTTAAAGATAAACTAACCAAGGCTTATGAAGGTTCAGTTGCTTACCCAAGGTCATCAAACTGACATGTGGTAAGAATGGGATCCAATCCCAAGCTAATCTGCTTCAAGAGCTGCACTCTAAATCACTAGGCTCCACTGCCTGGTTCATAATAAATACACAGTGCATGTTTGAAGAAAGAATTACTAAGTAAGTGAATGAAATAATGAAGATCATGGCCTAGCCAGGCTTGGTGGCTCAGCCTGGAATCCCGCACCTTTGGGAGGCTGAGGTGAGTGGATTGCCTGAGACCGCGGGTTTGAGACTCGCCTGGGCAACTTGGCGAGACCTCATCTCTACGATAAATCAAAAATTAGCTGGGTGTGGTAGCGCACACCTGTAGTTCCAGCTACTTGGAAGGCTGAGGCGGAAGGATCGGTGGCACCTAGCAGGTGAGGCTGCGGTGGCCAGGAGCGGCCACTACACTCCAGTCTGGGCAAAGAGTGAGACTTCAACCCCCCAAAAAAGATCATGGCCTATAACACTCAAATTCAGTTGGACCATAGACCATATCATCATTCTGGAAACTTACAAAAATTATACCTGTAACAATTTGATTGACAATTATCCTAAAATGTAACCTTATTATTGTCTTTTAATGCAAACACATTTGAAGAGATTATATCAAATTTAAAATTTAGAACCTTCTGTTTAAAAAATAGAAGTTGAGATCATGCAATCAAATAACTTTAAAGCTTAGAAAAATTCTATAAATCATTTGGTTCAGGCCAGGCATGGTGGCACGTGCCTGTAGTCCTAGCTACTGAGGCAAGAAATCACTTGAGCCGAGGATTTAGGCTGCAGTGCGTTGTGACCACACCTGTGAACAACCACTGAATTCCAGCCTGGGTGACATAGTAAGACCCTATCACTAAAAATACAAAAATAATATTAATACATTAAAATTTGGCCAGGCATGGTGGCTCACTCCTGTCATCTCAGCACTTTGGGAGGCCGAGGAGGGAGCATTGCTTGAGTACAAAACCAGTCTGAGCAACATAGCAAGAGCCCATCTCTATAAAAATTGACTGGGCATGGTGGAACACACCTGTAGTTCCAAGCGACTCAGGAGGCTAAGGTGGGGGGAAATTGCTTGAGTCCAAGAGGTGGAGGTTACAGTGAGCTGTGATCATGCCACTGTACTCTAGCCTGTCTCAAAAAAAAAATTTTTTTTTTTGGTTTTCAATTTAAAAAAAGAAAAAAAGCACCTGATTCAAACTTCTTCTTTTACAAATGAGGAAGTAAGGCACAGTGAGATGAGCTGGCTTGTCTTTACTTTATTAGACCCATAACATATTATTAATCATGCACTAATGTTCTCATTATTTTTCATCACTGTGCTGTTGGGGTGGAGTAATCACATTCGGTTTTCCTTTTGCCCAAGATTATTCCAGCATAGTTGGGATGTTCGATAAGTGAGGAGACAATAGAGGGGGTTAAATCAGCAATCCTTCAAAGCCACCCACCAAATTCCTTTTTCCCATTGGTCTTTTTTTTTCCACTGTGACTCATCCAAACAAGAGAAAGGAGACTTTTTTTCTTCCATACACTGTCTGAGAGGAGTATTCCCTAAACTTTTTTTTTTTTTAAATTTTTGAGTCAGCCTCACCCAGGCTGGAATGAAATGGCACGCTTATGGCTACTACAACCTCGACCTCCTGGACTCAGGTTATCCTTCTTCCTCAGCCTCCCAAGTAGCTGGGACTACAGGCATGTGCCACCATGTCTGATTAGTTTTTTTGATTTTTTGTAGAGATGAAGTCTCACTATGTTGTCTAGGCTGGTCTCGAACTTCTGGGTTCAGGCAATCCTTCTGCCTTGGCCTCCCAAAGTGCTGGGATTACAGGCATGAGCCACTGCACCTGCTCTCTAACTATTGTTAATGAAAGGAAAAGCCAAGTTCAGCAAAATTCTCAGGAAGATTAAGCACATTATGGGATGGTGCCAAGGAGTCGATTTGTGCCCATAGCCACATAGCTCTCGACGTCCTCTCCTGCTGGGGCGAGGGTCCTGCAAGCAGAATCTTGGAAAATCACAAATAGAGACAAAAGAAACTGTTTAGTCCAATCTACTCAGACAAGAAGATGAAGCTGTGGGAGAGGAAGTGCCTGACTCAGAATTCATCAGGTAATTAGTGAGAATGTTGGAGCCAATGGGCCTCTTCCCCAGACAAATTGGGCAGACTTGGTAAAGTATCACTCACACCCAGCAATCTCTTTCGTGTCAGACAATGTTTTCCAAAATGCGGTCTGCATACCCCTCATGGTTATACGAGATATCTTTAATTATTTTAAAGAAGCCATCGGGGCATCGTGGCTCTCGCCTGTAATCCCAGCACTTTGGGAGGCTGAGGTGGGATATTTCTTGAGCCCAGGCATTTGAGACCAGCCTAGGCAATAGAGTGAGACCTCATCTCTAAAACTAAAAAATAAAAAATTAGCTAGGCAAGGTGGCGCACACCTGTAGTCCCAGCTACTCCAGAGGTTAAGACTGGAGGATCACTTGAGCCCAGGAGTCTGAAGCTGCAGTGAGCCACGATCATGCCACTGCACTACAGCCTGGACAACAGAGTGAAACCCTGACTTAAAAAAAAAGAAGAAGAAGAAAGCCAACATTTTTTTCTTTTAATAGTTATATATTAATTTAAACTGATATTAGAAAAATATAATTAGCCCATCAAAGTTATGAATTCACAGATAAAACGGATTTAGGAGAAACTATCAATTTTATTCCAAAATATTTTAAGTTAAAAAAAAACAGTTAATTTTTAAAAGGACAATCAGTAAATAATATTACAGATAGACTAGTGTGATCATATGACAAAAACCATGACAGAGTAGTAGGCAAGATATTGACGTGTGGGACACAATGAAATAGAATAATTCTCCCCTTTTTGGGAGAGAATTTTTTTTTGTTTTTTGAGTTGGAGTCTCACTCTGTCACAGACTGGAGTGCAGTGACCTACTGGGCTCTGGCGATCCTTCCGCCTCAGCCTTCCGAGTAGCTGGAACTACAGGCACGTACTACCACGCCTGGCTGATTTTTTATTTTTATTGTAGAGATGAGTTCTCTCCAAGTTGCCCAGGCAGGTCTCGAACCCGCAGGCTCAGGCAATCCACTCGCCTCAGCCTCCCAAAGCGCGGGATTACAGGCTGAGCCACTGAGCCCGGCTTTGGGAGAGAATTTAACTGGTGCATGGAGAGAAGGTGGGATCTGCTCATGAGGGGGATAGAAATATTGTTACACACAGTTCAGAGATCTGGCCTTCCCGTGTTGTTACCCCATCCACAGGCCTGAGGGACTGCTTACTTCTATTCCACAGGTTATGTGCTTCCAGGGCTGCCACCAAACAGAAATGGTCTTCCCCTTTCAATAAACATCGTAAATACAGCATGAGAACAGCAACTGTCTTAAAATGTTATTGATATGCTTACATGTTTGGTGCTGAGATGATAAACCCGAAAAGATCCCGCTGCAAATGTTCTCATGGTAATCTGTCACTGATAGATCCCAGTCTTTTATCTGAAAATTGGCAGATTGGACAGCAACCAGTCTACACTTGCTCTCTATAGCTGCTGTTCTGACATGTTTACTGTGAACAAATACATTTTGTTTTTATAGGGTGAATAATATCCTGAAAGGGCATCTTAGGTTTCTCATTGCCCAATTTAAGCTGGTCGAAGATATCCTTAGCCTTTAAGTAATTCCTTTCTTTGGTTAAAATGCCTCATTAAGCCCTCAGAATTCTCAGAGTTGAGTAATGAATGAAGTTAGGGCTTTTTGTGGAGTTTTTCAGCTGGTGTTTTTGTTGTTCACAGGGTTCCCACCTTAAAGGTTTGTATCTGGAATATTTGTAATCAACCAGTGGCTTAACCCACCCCCCTCCCCAGAGGAGGATCAAGCATTATTCCTCTGATTTGAAGAGTGTGGGCCCCAAACTTCGGGCCTGGAATCGTCAACCCAGTTCCTAGAGGCCCATGGGTAACCTCTTAAGCCTCCCATTCCTACAGAGAGACGTGTTGTGACTTTTCTTCTGAGACACTCTGTCGAAGGAGAATTCTAGAACAGATCGGAAACCTGCAGGCCTAGACCTGGGGATGGGATCTCACACCAGGTGAATGGTTTGTAGAACCGTAACAAATGACAGGACAGTCCCTGGGCTGACTTTCAAATCTTCCCAGGGAACATTATGTCCAGGAGCCCTTTTAAAATGTTCCACCCTTTCTTGTGTTAAATATGGTTTAAGATGTCTTCCTGGTCTTAGAAGACGTCAAAGATCACAGAAAGTCAAGAGATCACAGTAACTAAGAATGCACAAGGGTTCAAGCTGAATATCCTGGCATCACAGATCTTAGCTTGGGGAAGATCTTATGTGTTCAATAGACAGCAGGCAGTCCTCAAATCCCTGGCATCTAGCCCCTCCCAGCCCAACTCTCTCATTCTGCCCTAACTCTCCGCACCCTCTAGGCTTTTTTTTTTTTTTGAGTTGGAATCTCACTCTGTTGCCCAGACTGGAGTGCAGTGGCCGCTCCCAGCCATCGCAGCCTCGACCTGCTGGGCTCCGGCGATCCTTCTGCCTCAGCCTTCCAAGTAGCTGGAACTACAGGCACGCACTACCACGCCCAACTAATTTTTTGATTTATTGTGGAAATGAAGTCTCGCCAAGTTGCCCAGGTGAGTCTCGAACCCGCGGGTTCAGGCAATCCACTCACCTCGTCCTCCCAAAGCGCAGGATTACAGGCTGAGGCACAGAGCCCGGCCACCCTCTAGGCTTCTAAAATTTTTTAAAATTATTATTATTGTAATTTTGTAAGACGAGGTTTGCTATATTGCCCAAGCTGTTCTCAAATTTCTGGGTTCAATTGATCCTCCCACCTCGGCCTCCCAAAGTGCTTATAATCCCGGTATTTTGAGATGCCAAGTTGGAGAATTGCTTGAGCCCAGGAGTTTAAAATTAGCCTGGGTAACATAGCAAGGCCCCGTTCGTACAAAAATTTTAAAAAAATTAGCGGGGCGTGGTGGTACACGCCTGTAGTTTTAGCTACTTGGAAGGCTGACGTAAGATCACTTGAGCCCAGGAGGTTGAAGCTGTGGTGATCCATGATTATACCACAGCACTCTAGCCTGGGTAAAAGAGTGACACCCCAATTCAAAAAACAAAATACTGGGGGGAAAATGTACCTCAAAGGAGCTATTTAATATACAAGAATGTATCTTATTCTGTATTTTGGTAGCATGATTAAGAAGTAAGAAGCAGTCCGGGCATGGTGGCTTATGCCTGTAATCCTAGCACTTTGGGAGATAGAGGTGAGAGGATTGCCTGAGCTCAAGGGTTTGTGACCAACCTAGGCAACTTGGCGAGAACTCAACTCTACAATAAACCAAAAAAAATTAGTTGGGCGTGGTGGCATGCACCTGTGGTTCCAGCTACTTGGAAGACTGAGTTGGGAGGATTGCACTTCATCCTGGGTAACAGAGTGAGACTCTGAATAAAAAAAAAAAAGAGAGAGAGATAAGAAGCCTCTTAAGAGATATTCTGGCTGGGCTCGGTGGCTCAGCCTGTAATCCCATGCCTTTGGGAGGCTGAGGTGAGTGGATTGCCTGAGCCCGTGGGTTCGA
>NW_007253013.1:722057-736739 GCF_000164805.1 Carlito syrichta | reverse complement strand
CACTCCAGTCTGGGCAACAGAGTGAGACTCCAACTCAAAAAAAAAAAAAAAAGAGAGAGATTTGAATGTTTCCTTGCCAGTTCAAAGCTTCTGCTGAGGCTTCCACCTCTTCTGAGGCTGGGTTCCCTGGCTATTTTTTGTTGGCGTCTCACTCTGTCACTCAGGCTGGAGTGCGGTGGCACGCTCACAGCCACTGCAGCTACGACCTGCTGGACTCAGGCGATCCTTCTGCTTCAGCCTTCCAAGTAGCTGGAACTACAGGCGTGTGCCACCATGCTGGGCTAATTTTTTTTATTTATTGTTGAGACGAGGTCTCGCCAAGTTGCCCAGATTGGTCTTGAACCCATGGTCTCAGACAATTCTCTTGCCTTGGCCTCCCAAAGTGCTGGGTTTATAGGCTTGAGCCACCGTGCCTGGCCTATATGTCCTTTCAAGAAACCCCATTATCTCTGGAGCAACTTGAGTAAGTCTCTGTTCCTGATGCAAGTCATGGTGGTTTCCTGAGCCACAGTCTTTGTGAACACCAACCTGGGTGCCCCTCAGAGCTCTCTCTGAGGGCAGGTTGGTTAGTGACATTTTCTCAGTGTCAGCTTTGCCGTCAGCCCAGGGGAAGCAGCCCTCTTACCAGATATCCCTACTGTTTCCTGACCAGTCCCCGGCTTCTGCTGTGGGAAATTCCAAGTTCCATGGAGAGGATCCCATACTTGGGTTGATCAGGGGACTCCACAGGGAAGATCCAGCCTCAGTCATTTGTCCACCCTCAGGTTACTCAGCTCAAGATAGTGTCCTGGGAAAAAAAGAATTTGACTGGACCAACTTGGGATCCCATGCTCAACTCTTAGGGGGGATGGGATTGGAGACTGGGTGTAATGCAATTTGATTGACTGTTCCACCATGACTGCTCTCAGTGGGGAAATAACATTTCCCCAAAGGAAATCAAGTCATTGCTTTCAGAAGAAAGGGAAATGAACTTTGGAAAGCAAAACCAACACATGCTTACTATAGTGGTGCAACTGGGATATAAACATTCTACCACTTTCCAGCCTGAGGAATAACAAACTTTTTATACAGAATCAGAGTCTATCTCCCTCCAGTCGTTCTTATTGGTCCTGGTTTTCTAACTTGGAATCACACAGCACCAGCCTCTTCTTTCTTCCACCTGACTGTCTTCCAATTATTTGAAGGCAATTAGTGTGTTCTCCCTCCTCAACCCCCAGCTCTAGTCTCCTCAACTCTTAGCCATACATATTACTGACTTTAACCAGGTTTGGTGGCTCACACCTGTAATCCTAGTACCTTAGGAGGCCAAGATAGGAGGATTGTTTGAGGCCAGGAGTTTGAGACCAATCTGGAGAGACCCCATGTCTACAAAAAGTTTTTTAAAAATCATGAATGTGTTCACTGGTAGTCCTAGCTACTTGGGAAACTGAGGCTGGAAAATCACTTGAGCCCAGGAGTTTGAGGCTACAGTAAGCTGTGGTCCCACCATTATACAACAGCCTGGGAGACAGAGTGAAACCTTGTTTCAAAAAAAAAAAAAATTCCTGTTTCTTAAACTCTTCCTCACCTGACATGGTTTGAGTATTTTCTCCACTCTGGTTGTTCTCTCTCTCTCTCTCTCTTTTTTTTTTGAGTTGGAGTCTCACTCTATCACCCAGGCTGGAGTGCAGTGGCCGCTCCTGGCCACCAAAGCCTCGACCTGCTGGGTTCTTCTGTGATAGCTGTGCCATTGATTGACCCTCGAATGTAATAGGTACCTCAGAAAGTGACTTTCCTCTGTGATGGGTGCCCCAGTGACTAGGCCTCCTCAATGATTGGTGCCTAGTGACTGGCTCTCCTGCATAGTAGTTGATCAAGTGAGACAGCCTCCTTTTTGGTGGGTGTCATACTGATTGGACCTCCTCCATAATGATGCCCCATTGAATGGTCCTCCATTGTGATGAGGCACCAATGACTGGGTCTCCTCCATAATGAGTGCCTCAGGTTATCCTCCTCCCTCAGCCTTCCAAGTAGCTGGAACTACAGGCATGCACCACCATGCCTGGCTAATTTTTTAAATTTATTGTAGAGATGAGATCTCACCAAATTGCCCATGTTGGTCTAAAACCCATGCACTCAGGCAGTCCTCTCACCTTGGTCTCCCAAAGTGCTGGGATTATAGGCATGAGCCACCGTGCCTGGCCCTGGTTGTTCTCTTAAAACCCAGTTTCAAATTTTTTTATTTCCCATTTAAAATGTAGTGATTGCCGGGCTCGGTGGCTCAGCCTGTAATCCCGCGCCTTTGGGAGGCTGAGGTGAGTGGATTGCCTGAGCCTGCGGGTTCGAGACCCACCTGGGCAGGCAAGACCTCATCTTTACAATAAAAAAAAAAAAAAAAATTTAGCCGGGCGTGGTAGCACATGCCTGTAGTTCCAGCTACGTGGAAGGCTGAGGCGGAAGGATCGCTGGAGCCCAGCAGGTCAAGGCTCAGTGGCCGGGAGTGGCCACTGCACTCTAGTCTGGGTGATAGAGTGAGACTCCAACTCAAAAAAAAAATTAAAAATTAAAAAATAAAAAAAATAAAATGTGGTGATTAGCCAGTACTTTGGGAGGCTGAGGTGGGAGGATCTCTTGAGCCCAGAAACTTGGAACCAGCCTGTGCAACATAGCAAGACCTTGTCTCTACAAAAAAAAAAAAATTAAAAAATTAAGTGGGTATGGTATCATGCACCTGTAGTCCCAGCTACTCAAGAGGCTGAGGAGGAAGAATTACCTGAGCCTGGAAAGTTGAGGCTATAGTGAGCTATGATTGTGCCACTGCACTCCAGCTTAGGGAACAGAGTGAGACCCCTACTCAATCAATCAATCAAGCAATGGTGGTAAATAGAGGAACCCCAGGTAACACTTCTGTTATGCTTTGGCCTAAGCATAGTAGAGCAGGACACCTCAGAATCACAAAATCTTAAAGATCAAATTGTTGACTGGGCACAGTGGCTCACACCTATAATCCCAGCACTTTAGGAGGCTTAGGTGAGAGGATTGCCTGAGCCACGGGTTCAAGACCAACCGGAGCAACTTGGTGAGACCTCATCTCTACAATAAATCTAGAAAAATTGCTGGGCATGGTGGCACATGCCTGTAGTTCCAGCTACTTGGAAGGCTGAGGCAGGAGGATAACCTGAGCGATGGCTGTGAGGGAGCCATTACATTCCAGTCTGGGTGACAGAGTGAGACTCTGATCCAAAAAAAGATCAAATTGTCATTTGCTTCGACATCCTGCCTGACAAGGGCTCTAGTTGTGGGATGGGTCTAGTCTGTATCTTAGCGTTGCCGTTTGTTAGCTCTGTGACCTCTGATGAGCTCTTTAACCTCTGCAAGCAAATTTCCTTACCTGTTCCCTGTAATTAGGCCAGGCGTGGTGGCTCATGCCTGCAGTCCCAGCACTTTGAGAGACTGAGTAGAAAAGATTGCTTGCATCCAAGAGTTAGAGACCTGTTTCCTGTAATCATAGCACATATTTATGGTCACTGTACATATGTAATGAGAGAGTGCCATGCAGAGTATTGGGTAGTCTCAGTATTCATATTACTATTACTACTTTATTATTAATATTATTCTTTTTTTTTAAATCCACCCCCAAGTAAGTGGCCTTTCAGCTTTTCCATGGCCACTGAAAGTGGGTCAGTGCCAGAGAAGTCATGTCTGTCCGTTAGAGTTTGCTCAAAGGCACATGAGGGACAGATTGGTCAAAGAACGCAATGTTCAGGATTTACATACACTATTAGAAGGAAGGATTATCAGTTGGGAATTAAAAGCAGGACTTTTATTGTGGAAAAATATGCAAGGCTACAAGGTATGGGAAAGGCTGTTCTTCAGGTATATAAAATGCAAGCTGGTTTTGCTTTGGCTTTTTCAGGATTCACAGGAAACAGTCATGTCAGATCCATGAAGATCAAGTTCCAGTTATCAAGGGGTGAAAACTGGCCTGCAAATATTTGTCATTGATAAGATACTTTGTAATCAGAGTGGCTTCTCACACCCGCAGTGCAATAAGCACTGCTCCCAGACTTTCCTACTTGAATTCATTGTCCCCACACTAATTAGACAAATACAACAAAACAGTCTTGCAGTAAATATGATAAGCCCTAGAAAAATGGCCATTTGTCCTTCTCTGCGCTAAGACACTGCTCCTGAAAGTGTCTCAGCATGACTGGGAATGGCAGAGGTGAAGGTCATGGTCTCTGGTATGGTAATCAGTGGAATAACAGATAAAGGCAAAATGTAAAGTGTGTACACCACTAAGAGGCCATGTGGGGGATAGTTAAGAGGACAGACTTTGGAATCAAAGACAATCATTAGACTCCATGAAGTCTAGTTCATCCACAAAGCACCAACCTTATCTTGTTCATCATTGTATTCTAAACCCCTGGCATTATGCCTAACTCAGAACAGGAGTTCAATAACTGTGAATGAACAAATGAACTCTCTGGGTTCAGATCCTAGCTCTGCCACCTACAAAGGTGTGATCTTAGGCAAGTTCTGGAACATTTCTGTACCTCATTTCTGTCCTCATCTGTAAAATGAGGATCTTGATAATACCTGCCTTAAGATTGTCATGATGATTACATGAGAAAATGTAGACAGTTTAGCAATAATACATAGTAAGAGCTCAGTAACTACACATTGTCATTGTTCTTTCATTATTAGTAGTATTTTCAATCACTGATTTTTTTTTTTTTTTTGAGACAAGGTCTTGCTCTGTTTCCCAGGTTGGGGTAAAGTGGTGCAATCATAGCTGACCGCAGTCTCGACCTTCTAGGCTCAAGCGATCCTTCCACCTCAGTCTCCTGAGGAACTAGGACTACAGATACAAACCACCACACCTAGCTATTTTTTTTGTTTTGTTTTGAGTTGGGGTCTCACTCTGTCACCCAGACTGGAGTGCAGTGGCCGTTCCCAGCCACTGCAGCTTTGACCCAACGGGCTCCGGCGATCCTTCCGCCTCAGCCATCCAAGTAGCCGGAATTATAGTCACGCGCTACCATGCCTGGCTGATTTTTTGATTTATCGTAGAGATGAGGTCTCGCCAAGTTGCCCAGGTTGGTCTCAAACCCGCGGGCTCAAGAAATCCACTCACCTCAGCCTCCCAAAGCGCGGGATTACAGCCTGAGCCACCGAGCCCGACTTTTTACTTTATTTTATTTTTTGAGTTGGAGTCTCACTCTGTCGCCCAGACTGGAGTGCAGTGGCATACTCCCAGCCACCACAGCCGTGACCAGCTGGGCTCTGGCGATCCTTCCACCTCAGCCTTCCAAGTAGCTGGAACTACAGGTGCCCACTATCTCACCTGGCTAATTTTTTATTTATTGTAGAGACGAAGTCTTACCAAGTTGTCTGGGCGGGTCTCGAACCCATGGGGTCAGGCAATCCACTCACCTCGGCCTCTCAAAATGCTGGGATTACAGGCTGAGCCACCAAGCCTAGCCCATACCTAGCTATTAAAAAAAAAAAAAATTGCCAGGCTCGGTGGCTCAGCCTGTAATCCCGCGCTTTTGGGAAGACGAGGTGAGTGGATTGCCTGAGCCCACGGGTTCAAGACACACCTGGGCAACTTGGCAAGACCTCATCTCTACAATAAATCAAAAAATCAGCCGGGTATGGTAGTACGTGCCTGTAATTCCGGCTACTTGGAAGACTGAGGCAGAAGGATCGCCGGAGCCCAGCAGGTCGAGGCTGCGGTGGCCGGGAGCAGCCACTGCACTCCAGTCTGGGCGACAGAGTGAGACTCCAACTCAACAACAACAAAAAAATCTGTAGAGATGAGGTCTCTCGATGTTGCCCAGGCTGGGCTTCAACTCCCAGCCTTAAGTGATCCTCCCACCTCTGCCTCCCAAAGTGCTGGGACTACAGGCCTGAGCTGCTGCACTGGCTTTATCAACTAAATTTTAAGATCCTCTCCTTTGCTGTAATTAACTCTTTGAACTGGCAAGGCACTTTCAAGGGCCAAGTATCCCTTGCCGCCCACTCCTCACTGCCAGGACGTCAGCGCTGTGCATCCTGGGACCACATCTTAGGCTGCAGAGTGCTGAGAGCACACAGAAAAATGGAAAGTCCCTGTCACTTATTTAAAACTGACTTAATTTCTACAGTGAAAAGAATGTGAAAGAGGAGATTTTATATTTTAGAGAACAAACTTGGTAAATTAAAAAAGAAAGGATTAAATGCCTGGAAATTCTCAAAGAGTTTTGAGTTTGTTTTAGCAATATTCCCTATTACATTATAATTTTCAAGTCCCAATCTCCCCCGATTTGATGTTTGCCCTCTCGTTACCCATGAATATGACATAGGGTAATTGAGCTAATGCTACCAAAAGTCCCTTTGAATTCAAAAGGAAGTCATGTTATGAATGCAGGTCTCTGTCTATGCATGTTTTATATTGTAGCATTTATTATACATACATATATATGTATGTAATATTATCCTAATCTCCTATTATTATTATTATTATTATTATTTGAGTTGAAGTCTCACTCTGTCGCCAAACTGGAGTGCAGTGGCGCTCCCGGCCACCACAGCCTCGACCTGCTGGGCTCTAACGATCCTTCTGCCTCAGCCTTCCTAGTAGCTGGAACTACAGGCACGCACTACCACACCCGGCTAATTTTTGATTTATTGTGGAGATGAGGTCTCACCAAGTTGCCCAGGCGGGTCTCGAACCCCTGGGCTCAGGTAATCCACTCACCTCAGCCTCCCAAAGCGTGGGATTACAGGCTGAGCCACAGAGCCCGGCTTCCTATTATTTTTAACACCAAAAAAGAGTTACTTTTGGCCAGGCGCAGTGTCTCATGCCTGTAATTCCAGAACTTTAGGAGACCGAGGCAGGAGGATCCCTTGAGCCCAAGAGTTTGAGACCGATCTATTTTTTTTTTTTTTTCTGAGTTGGAGTCTCACTCTGTCATCCAGACTGGAGTGCAGTGTCATGCTTCCGGCCACTGCAACCTCGACATGCTGGGCTCCGGCAATCCTTCCGCCTCAGCCTTCCAAGTAGCTGGGAACTACAGACGTGTGCTACCATGCCCGGCTAGTTTTTTATTTATTGTAGAGATGAGGTCTCACCAAGTTGTCCTGGTGGGTCTTGGACCCGCGGGCTCAGGCAATCCACTCTCCTCGGCTTCCCAAAGCATGGGATTACGGCTGAGCCACCGAGCCCGGCCTCTATTTTTTTTAATAATTACTTTTTTAAAGTTGTTTTATCAAAGTAGCACTTTTAACTTTCAAAGTGTACATATCATCTATTATTTATTGAGGAAAAAAATATTTTGCCTTTTGGGGTGACTTCCCCTCCAAAGCAGAGAGAAGAAATAGCCAATATTTCTGAATCATCTCAAGCAAGACACCATCCTTCAAGGGGTTCATCTTCAGCTCTTGACAATATTATGACCTCTTTAAAAAGAAAAAGAAAAAAAGTCAGACGAAGAGGGGGATGACTTTTCAATGCTATTATCTTTGGCATTTTGTACCAGTCTGGGATTTCTCAAGTCCTGATACAAGAAAGCACACATTCATTTTTGACATTTAAAAAAAAAAGTTCTGAATGTCTCTGCAGTCTCTTCCTTGAGCTGTCTTCAGGGAACTATTTATTTTGCTTCTTTACCTTGCAAATAGCTAACGGCTTCCAGCCAGGGCTCAGCCCAACCCTTTTGTGCCCTGCAGTCATCGCAGCGTCTTTAAAAGAAAACCGATTCTCTGGAATGCCGTGCGTGCACATGCCTGTCGATGGAGCGGGCCCCACCTGCAGAGCAGGTAAACCAGATCCTCCCGCCGGCCTCTGCAGCCCACATTCCAGCCAGGCAAGCTCTTACTCTCTAATTGTTACCTGTCAAACAGGTCACCCAGGCACTTGGGTCTGGTCCAAACACGCGCATGTTCCCACGAAACCCTAAACCTTCAAACCTTTGACCTTTCCATAGTTCCGAGTTCCCTTGATTATTTTAGCCAGGGCCCATTTAAATCCGAAAGATGACTTTTTAACGGGTGCACGGATCCTTTCTCCTCCCTCACCCCGGATCGTACGCTGTGTGGGGTTTCTGGACTGGTGCACTGTGGTAATTCAAGATGACCAGGAGGCAGAGGCCAGGCGAGCAAAGGCAAAGGCTCCTGAAATGAAATCCACTCGTGGAAGTTGCAGGCTGTTCACTCCCACCACTTGGAGAACTAATCCCCTAGGGTGGATAGAGACAGGGTGACTCCCTGGTGAAAAGTCTCTTTCTTTCCTTTCTGGCACTAGGCTGACAGTGGAGACAGCGACCTCTGAGGAGACCTCAGACGAGTCAGGTGGGCTGTCTGGGACTGATTTCCTCCTTCTAGTGGAGTGAGGGGTGGGGGGCTCCCGGGTAAAGGCCTCTCCTAGCACCAGTTCGATGCTCTTTTCTCTCACTGACACTACCTAAAGTAGGGGGGTCATGTCCCAGGAAAGTTGATGCCTCTTCACCACTGTTATTTGGGGGCTGGGTGGGGGGACCCTGAATCAGCTAAGGGCCTGTGTCTAGGGACTTTCCTCCAGTGTGGAAAATCCCTGTGTCTCCCCCACCTTGGGGACATCTAGGTGGAACAGGTCATCTTAACTGCAGCTTCCCTTTTGTATTTCACCAACTGTGTTCATTTTGTTTTAATTGGGAGAGGCAGTTTTCAATTGTTCTGGTGGCACTGACTACCATTTTTATTCTACCCATAACGAAATCAGTATCCCATCTACAGTCTCACTAAATCTAAACATTTCATCTTTCTTTCTTTCTTCCTTTCTTTCTTTCTTCCTTTCTTTCTTTCTTCCTTCCTTCCTTCCTTCCTTCCTTCCTTCCTTCCTTCCTTCCTTCCTTCCTTCCTTCCTTCCTTCCTTCCTTCCTTTCTTTCTTTCTTTCTTTCTTTCTTTCTTTCTTTCTTTCTTTCTTTCTTTCTTTCTTTCTTTCTTTTTTGTGTTGGAATCTCACTGTGCTGCCCAGGCTGAAGTGCAGTGGCACGATAGCTCACTGCAGTCTCGACCTCCTGGGCTCAGGCGATCCTCCCATCTCAACCTCCTGAGTAGCTGGGACTACGGGCACGTGCCACCATGCCCAGCTATTTTTTTATTTTTATTTTTTGTAGAGTTGTGGTCTCGCCATTTTGCCTAGGTTGGTCTCAATCTCCTAGGCTCAAGCAATCCTCCCACCTCAGCCTCTCACAGTGCTGGGATTACATGCATGAGCCACCACACTCAGTCTAAACACTTCATTTTACAGGCACAGAACTGAGGCCTAGAGAGAAGGTGTATGTTGCCAGATGTCCCTTAACTAGTCAGATCCCTCACTTAGGGGACTGTGGGAGTTGATGAAAATCGTGGCCAGCAAAATTATTGCCACAGAAGTGCCATTAGAAGGTGCTTCCAAGATGGCTCCAATGTCAAAAATCCAGGCATAAAGCATGAGTCTCTCAAGCAGCTTCCTGAGACAGTGCATGGCTGTCGGACCAGTTTGCTGGTGGATTTTCTCTTCTAGGACTGGACAGGTTATTCTACCAAGAGCTCAGGATCACTCTGTGCAGAGCAGGAACTGCCACTTCCTGCTTCATTTGTCCAGCTCAGACTTGTCAGCCAGGGCCAAACCGGCTGGGCTGGCTCCCCAAGAGAAACTTCCCCAGGGCGCTGGGGTGGGGGAGTTTGGCAGTCCACAGGCCTGTTTAGCATCCTTCTCGCAAGATGAAGATTACATAGACACAGATTTGTGAACTCCAGCCAGTAGCCTTTCCAGCCTGTCCTCAGGGTACTGTTCATTCTTGAGAGCTGCTCTGGGCTGTGGGCACCACAGTCCCCACAGAGGGGCCATGGGTACCAAAGGGACCTTCAAGAGTCACATGGGACATCGGGTCCTTCACCTCCTTGTGAAACTCTCCAAGAACAGGTAGACCACAGTGTGGTTGCTTCCAAATACATATTAAACAGGATTTATACCACAAACCTCATTAGCATTATTTTCCTATTACCAAACATAAAACTTTCCACAAATAATCAACAGTTTCACTGTCTGCTTTGATCAAGCCCCAAAGGTCCTAGCTATTTTTTTGTTTGTCTGTTTCTTCTTCTTTTTTTTTTGAGTTGGAGTCTCACTCTGTCGCCCAGACTAGAGTGCAGCGGCCGCTCCCGGCCACCGCAGCCTCGACCTGCTGGGCTCCGGCGATCCTTCCGCCTCAGCCTTCCGAGTAGCCGGAATTACAGGCATGCGCTACCATGCCCAGCTGATTTTTTTTTTATTTATTGTAGAGATGAGGTCTCGCTGCCCAGGCGGGTCTCGAACCCGCGGGCTCAGGCAATCCACTCACGTCAGCCTCCCAAAGGCATGGGATTACAGGCTGAGCCACCGAGCCTGGCTCTGTTTCTTCTCTTTTGATTCAGAGTCTCACTCTGTTGCCCAGGCTGGAGTGCAGTGCCACCACAGCCTCAACCTGCTGGGCTCAGGCAATCCTTCCATCTCAGCCTTCCAAGTGGCTGGAACTACAGGCATGCGCTACCACACCTGGCTAATTTTTGGATTTATTGTAGAGAAGTGGTCTTGCCAAGTTGCCCGGGCTGGTCTCGAACCCGTGGACTCAGACAATCCTCTCACCTCGGCCTCCCAAAGTGTTGGGATTATGGAAGTAAGCCACCACGCCCAACTAGTTCCTAGTCTTAATGCTTTTTTCTTGGTTTACTTCACCAGGCACTAGCTGTGGAAAGCTAAAGTTATGTCAACTTTCTGGGCCTAAGCTTCCTTATCTGCAAACATAGGAACAATTGTTCTATTTCCTGAATAGCATCCCTGTGGGCAGAATAAATGAGATAAAGTTCCCTGTCTGATATGGGGCCTCATGCATAATAAGCACATAATAAATGTCAGGTATTTTCTGCTGTTGTTGACATAAAAATTTTATTAAAATACTGATTCATGTGGCCCTATTTCTGAATGGTATGTCTGACCATCAAAAATTAACTTCAAAATAACTCAAAGTCAGCCAGGCATGTTGGCTCACATCTGTAATCCCAGCACTTTGGGAGACTAAAGCAGGAGGATCACTTGAAGTCAGGAGTTTAAGACCTGCCTGGACAACATAGTGAGACCTTGTCTCTATAAAATAATAAAATAAATGGGCTAGGCATGGTGGCTCAAGCCTATAATCCCAGCATTTTGGGAGGCTGAGGTGAGAGGATTGCCTGAGCCCACAGTTTCGAGACCAGCCTGGGCAACTTGGAGAGACTTCATCTCTACAATAAATCAAAAACTTGGCCGGGCAAGGTGACACATGCCTGTAGTTCCAACTACTTGGAAGGCTGAGGTGGAAGGACCACTTGAGCCTAGCAGGTCGAGGTTGCAGTGGCTGGGAGCATGCCATTGCCCTCCAGCCTGGGTGACAGAGTGAGACTCCAACTCAATAATAATAATAGTAATAATAATAAATAACTCAAAGTCGGCCAGGCACAGTGATGCACACCTAGAATCCCAGCTACCTGGGAGGCTGAAGCCAGAGGATCGCCCTAGGCCCAGGAGTTCAAGACCAGCCTAGGCAACATAGTGAAATACCTCTCCAACTCAAAAGGTAAAATAAAAGTAAATAAATAAAATAGAAAAGCCAGGCTCAGTGGCTCAGCCTGTAATCCCAGCACTTTGGGAAGCCAAGGCGAGTGGATTGCCTGAGCCCATGGGTTCGAGACCCGCCCGGGCAACTTGGTGAGCCCTCATGTCTGCAATAAATCAAAAACTAGCTGGGCGTGATAGCGCGCACCTGTAGTTCCGGCTATTTGGAAGACTGAGGCAGAAGGATCACTAGAGCCCAGCAGATTGAGGCTGCAGTGGCCAGGAACGTGCCACTACACTCCAGTCTGGGCGACAGAGTGATGCTCCAACTCAAAAATAAATACATAAAATACAATAAAATAAAATAGAAAATAACTCACTGTGAAGGGGGGCTCTAACATCCTCCCATGCCAAGCAGTTCCCTGTCTATGCAGAGAACACCTTCAGTTCTAGACTGCTTTCTCTGCCACTCCTTACATGACTCATTCCCTCTACCTGCCATTTGTCGGCGTGGAAGCAGGGATTTTAACCAGACTTTAGCATCCGAGAATACAAAATGTGATTGGAAAAGTCTCTCTGAAGTGTAAGAGGCTTCTGGATGATGATTTGGGGTCTTTTCCACCATGGCTGTCATTCACTGGCTCAGTTAATTCAACTGCCTGCATGCTGGTGGCTCTGTGAGGTCATTGTTCCTCCCTGACCCTTTCTTTGGGCCACCATGCTGATCACAAAGCAGGCTTTCAGAGACAGGAGAAGAATCCCATGGCCAAGAGAACCTACGAACTGAGTCATCAACTCCCAAATCCTCAAGTGTTGACAGTTCTTTTTAATGTCCCAGTTTTTCTAAAACAGGAATGACCCAGGGTCACCCCAAGCCTATAACTTGGCCTCTGGGGATGGATGAGGATGGACAGGTCAAGTGAGATTTGCTGGACATTTGACCCAGGGGTTGGTAAGAAAGTAAATCAGTCAAAGTCCTGCAAGGCACAGACAGTAGCCTCCACAAATGTTTGCTGAATTTATGCTGGCTGAACCCATTCCATCCAGCAGATCCCCAGTTCCATTGATCCCAGCTCCTAAGTCTCTCTCTAGTCCAGGCTCCACATCCTCAGGGCGTCGACCCCCGTTTAGAATACCAGGGTTTTGCATGTGGATGAACACAGCAGCCTTCTACCTGATCTTCTAGCAGTGGCTTATGTGGCCTTTGGTGGTTTTGCTGAGGTTTCTCCAGTCTCACCTCTGATCCCTTCCCTCTCTGCTGAGGGTCTTACTCTGTCACCCAGACTGGAGTGCAGTGGCTTACTGTGATCTCCTGGGCTCAGGCAATTCTCCCGCCTCAGCTTCCAGTAGCTGGGACTATAGGTGTGTGCCACCATGCCCAGTTAATTTTTGTATTTTTTGTAGACATGGGGTCTTGCTATGTTGTTCAGGTTGGCCTTGAGCTCTTGGGTTCAAGCAGTCCTCCTGTCTGGGTCTTCCAAAGTGCTAAGATTACAAACGAGAGCCACCACATCTGGCCTCAACCTCACTTTCTACAGGAATGTCTACACTCTACCAAAACTGGTCTGTGATCCCCTCCCAGTGTCAAAGCAACATGACAGAAGGCTTGGCTTCTAACTGGCCACCATGGCACAGTGTGCCTAGTGCGGTGCCTGATTCATTGTACCTGTCCAGCATGTGTTTTATAATTTATACTGTATAACAATCCTAGAATGCAAGTGTGACCATACTCACTTGACACACGAAGACATGAAGAATTATTAACATGAAATAACTCACCCAAGATCCTCCAACTACTGAAGGGGCAGCACCCACATTTTAATCCAGGACTCTGGGCTGCCGATGCCTGTACTTTTAACTTCTACAAGATGCTGTCCCAAGAATGTTTAGTCCACTCCATAATTAATCAAGCCAGGGGTCAGTTAGGTAGTTAATGAGGGTCTGGGTCACTAATGAAGCAGATCAAAAGGTTCTGACTTTCCTGAAGTTCAAATCCAAGCAGAGGAGGTATGAGTACCTCCCCCTGCACTCCACCCCCACCTGCTCCCTGTCTGAGGAAGTTTGAGTACCTTCTGAGCAGCTGTTGTGCGGGCCACCCTGGTTCGCTTTTTTTACTTCCTTATGTATTCCATAAGCAAAAGACATTTTTAAGGCTGTGCTGTGAAAAATGTTTTCATAATGATCAAAAAATAAGTATGAAAGCAGATGCACATTTCTGCTCTTAGTTTATTTACTTATTTTATTTTATTTTATTTATTTATTTATTTATTTATTTTTTTTTTTTTGAGTTGGAGTCTCACTCTGTCACCCAGACTGGAGTGCAGTGGCCGCTCCCGGCCACCGCAGCCTCGACCTGCTGGGCTCCGACGATCCTTCCGCCTCACCCTTCCAAGTAGCTGGAACTATAGGCGTGCGCTACCACGCCCGGCTAATTTTTTGATTTATTGTAGAGACGAGGTCTCGCCATGTTGCCCAGGCTGGTCTCGAAACTGCAGGCTCAGGCAATCCACTCGCCTCAGCCTCCCAAAGTGCTGGGATTACAGGCTGAGCCACCGAGCCCAGCCCAAACCTGGGTTCTTATACCCACTGTCCAGAAAAAACAAAACTGACTGAGCCATTACAATGGAGAAAGAGTTTAATATCCGCAAAGCAGCTACATGAGGTGTTGGGGGGAAAATCACTCAAATATGCCTCACTGAAGATTGAGAGGATAAGGTTTTTTGTTTTGTTTTGTTTTAAGTTGGAGTCTCTCTTCTGCTGCCTGGGCCGGAGTGCAGTGGCCTGCTCACAACCACCGCAGCAGCCTCTACCTGCTAAGTTCAGGTGATCCTTCCACCTCAGCCTTTTAAGTAGCTGGAATCATAGGGGCACGCTACCACATTCGGCTTATTTTTTTGCTTATTGTAGAGATGAGGTCTCATCAAGTTACCCAGGCTGGTCTTGAACCCCTGAGCTCAGGCAATCCTCTCGCCTTGGCCTCCCAAAGTGCTGGGATTACAGGCTTGAGCCACTGTGGTAAAGTTGAGCCGGTGGTAAAGTTTTTATTTTTTGTTTTTTAAGTTGGATCTCACTTTGTCGCCCAGACTGGAGTGCAGTGGCCGCTCCCGGCCACCGCAGCCTCGAC
>NW_007253013.1:713348-722037 GCF_000164805.1 Carlito syrichta | reverse complement strand
CCAGCAGGCCGAGGCTGCAGTTTCCGGGAGCAGCCACTGCACTCCAATCTGGGCGACAGAGTGAGACTCCAACTAAAAAGCAACAACAAAAAAAATTTATTGTAGAGACGAGGTCTCACCAAGTCGCCCAGGCTCGTCTCGAACCCCGGGACTCAGGTAATCCTCTCTCATCAGTCTCCCAAAGTTCTGGGATTACAGGCTTGAGCCACCACACCCAGTCCTCTAATTTTTCATATTATTTCAGAAACAAGGTCTCCCTATGTTACCCAGACTGGTTTCAAATTCGTTTTTGTTTTTTTTTTTCTGAGTTGGAGTCTCACTCTGTCGCCCAGACTGGAGTGCAGTGGCCGCTCCGAGCCACCGCAGCCTCGACCTGCTGCGCTCCAGCGATCCTTCCGCCTCGGCCTTCCAAGTAGCCGGAACTGCAGGTGCACTCTACCACAGCCAGCTAATTTTTTTTATTTATTGTAGAGACGAGGTATCGCCAAGTTGCCCGGGTGGGTCTCGAACCTGCAGGCTCAGGCAATCCACCCGCCTCAGCCTCCCAAAGTGCTGGGATTATAAACTGAGCCACTGAGCCCCACTGGTTTCAAATCCTTGAACTCAAGTGATCCTCCTGCCTCAGCCTCCCAAGTAACTGGTTTTATAGGCAGGTGCCCAACTTACTTTTATTTATTGATTTGTTTTTTTTGAGTCAGAATTTTACCCTGTCACCCAGGCTGGAGTACGGTGACACGGTCACAGCTCACCATGGTCTCAAACTGCTAGACTCTGGCAATCCTCCCACATCAGCTTCCCAAGTAGCTGAGACTACAGATCAACACCACCAAGCCCAGTTAATTTTTTATTTTTTGTAGAGATAGGTTCTTACTATGTTGCCTAGGCTGGTCTCAAACTCCCAGGCTCAAGCAGTCTTCCCACCCTGGCCTTCCAAAGTACTGAGATTACAGATGTGAGCCACTGTGCCCAGTCCAGCTTGCTTTTAGGTTAGATGCTAGCAGTTACTAAAAAAAAAAAGAAAAGTTTTATGAGAGAATGGGGCCTGGGGGACAGTCTTCCAAATGCAGGGAGTGGCCTTAGAGAAGATGCCATTCTGAGACAAAGAGGTAGAGCTCAAGGGAGGTGACAAAGAGAAACACCTCAGGCCCTGGGTAAGGGAACATGAGAATACTAATACTCCCACCTTCCCAGGGACCCCAGAGCTCAGAGGACAGAGGCTAAACCTCATGTCAAAGAAACAGGATTGTCCTGGGACTGGTGACAGTTAGAGACATAGCAGAGGGGACTTGAATTTGTCCCCTGAAAGAGCATGGGACAGGGATTGAACCAGATACTTTCTAGTGTTTCATTGGAGTACTCCTGAGAGAACTTCGGATTAAATGCCTGAGTTAGAGCTAAAACGAACATCAGGGCATCAGATAATCTGGCCTCCTGCCCCAGAAGAGAATGTGTCACCTTTATTTAGCCAAGGGCTTGGGCTGGGAATTCTTTGCCACCTCCTTTCTCGCCTGCTACACTGCTCAGTGTCCTTTCCCTGTATGGCTCCTAGCCCCATGCCTCCAGACACTGAGGAAATCAAGGACTTGCTGTTCACATCTGGGGAAAAGGATGCAAAATCTGTCAAGATCAAGAAATTGAAGTCTCGCTGTGTTGCCCAGGCTGGTCTTGAACACCCAAACCCAAGTAATCTTCTTGCCTCAGCCTCCCAAAGTGCTGGAATTACCAGCCATGAAAAACAAGGATAATGGTGAAATTTAAAGTTCAATGCAGCTGAATGCGGTGACTCAAGCCTATAATCCCAGCAAGAGAATGGCCTGAGTCCAGGTGTTCGAGACCAGTCTGGGCAACACAGTGAGACCTTGTCTCTACGATAAATTAAAAATTAACTGGGTGTCGTGGTATGCACCTGTAATTCCAGCTACTTGGAAGACTGAGGTGGAAGGATCACCTGAGTCCAGCAGGTCCAGGCTTCGGTAGCCCCAAGCATGCACTCAGCCTGGGTGACTGGGTGAGACTCTGACTCAAAAAAAAAAAAAAGTTCAATGCAGCAGATACCTTGGTGATTGCAGACAAAAAGAAAGTCAAGAAAATGAAGCAGCTCCTGCCCCCTGGTTTGGAAGTAAAGGAGCTGAAATGAACCAGACACACTAACAAATTAAAGCCAGGCTCGGTGGCTCAGCCTGTAATCCCAGCACTTTGGGAGGCTGACGTGAGTGGATTGCCTGAGTCCGCGGGTTCGAGACTTGCCTGGGCAACTTGGCGAGACCTCATCTCTACAATAAATCAAAAAATCAGCCGGGCATGGTAGCGCATGCTTGTAGTTCCAGCTACTCGGAAGGCTGAGGCAGAAGAATCGCCAGAGCCCAGCAGGTCGAGGCTGTGGTGGCCGGGAGTGGCCACTGCACTCCAGTCTGGGCGACAGAGTGAGACTCCAACTCAAAAAAACAAACAAAAAAACCAAATTAATATAATATCTTCAAACCAGGCATGGTGGGTGGCTCAACCTATAATCCCAGCACTTTGGGAAGCTGAGGCCTGAGCCCGGGGGTTCAAGCCCAGCCTGGGCAACTTGGTGAGACCTCATCTCTATAATAAATCTCAAAAACTACCTGGGCGTGGTGGCATGCGTCTGTAGTTCCAGCTTCTTGGAAGGTTGAGGTGGAAGGATCGCCACAGTGCGGTGGCTGTGAGCATGCCACTGCACTCTAGCCTGGGCGACAAAGAGTGAGACTCCAACTCAAAAGCAAAATAATAATAATATCTTCAAAATTAAAAGAAGGAAAGAAAGAAATATGAATAGAAGCAGTCAGTTAAGGCTCTAAACATAACCCAAGGCACATGTGTTGTTTTGCTCCTCCCATCCTGCTTTCTCTCAGCCCCACAGACTATGGCTGCTGGTTCTCTACTTTCTGCTGAAAAGATAAGATTCAGGTCCTGAGAAGAATAAGATTAGAAATTTAGGCTGGGGGCAGTGGCTCACACCTGTAATCCTAGCACTTTGGGAGGCAGAGGCGAGAGGATTGCCTGAACCCCTGAGTTTGAGACCAGTCTGCAACATGGCAAGATCTCATCTCTACAGTAAATCAAAAAATTAGCTGGGCGTGGTGGTGCACACCTGTAGTTCCAGCTACTTGGAAGGTTGAGGTGGAAGGATCACCTGAGCCCAGCAGGTCGAGGCTGCAGTGGCCGTGAGTATGCCACTGCACTCCAGTCTGGGTGACAGAGTAAGACTCCAACTCAAAGAAAAAAAAGTACAGAATGAAGCCAGACTCAGTGGCTTACGTCTGTAATCCTAGCTCTCTGGGAGGTCAAGGTCATAGGATCCCTAGAGCCCAGGAAGTCCAGGCTGCAGTGAGCCATGAACTGCAACTGCACTCTAGCCTGGGTGACAGAGTGAGACCCTGACTCAAAAAAATTTTTAAAAAGAAATTTACAGAAAGTAGGAGTTATTGAACAAGTGATATGAGCATGGAATATTTTTCTTGAATTAGCCATCATCAGTCCTTTTAAGACAAAGCGGGAGGCCAGGCACGGTGGCTCAATCCTGTAATCCCAGCACTTTGGGAGCCCAAGGCTTAATTGCCTAAACTCAGGGGTTCATGACCAGCCTGGGCAATTTGGGGAGACCTCATCTCTACAATAAATAAAAAAATAAGCCAGGCATGGCGCACGCCTATAGTTCCAGCTACTTGGAAGGCTGAGGTGGAAGGATCGCCTGAGCCCAGCAGGTGGAGGCTGTGGTGGCTATGAGAGTACCACTGCACTCCAACCTGGGCAATAGAGTGAGACTCCAACTAAAAAACAAACAAACAAAAAATACAAAGCAGGGCATAAAGTAATGAAATAAAATAAGAATTAATATTGAAGTTAAAAAAAAAAGACAGGGTCGGGTAAGGTGGCTCACACCTATAAATCCCAGTATGTACTTTGGGAGGCTGAGGTGTGAAGATCACTTGAACCCAGGAGTTTGAGACCAGCCCGGGCAACATAGTAAGACCTCATCTCTACAAAAATCAAAACATTAGCCAGTTGTGGTGGCATGTGCCTGTAGTCCCAGATATTTAGGATGCTGAGGCAGGAGAATTGCCTAAGTCCAGGAGGTAAAAGCTGTGGTGAGCTGTGATTGTGCCACTGCATTCTAGCCTAGGTGACAGAGTGAGAACCCGACCACACACACAAAAAAAGGAAAGGTGGTAATGGTATTTATAAAAATTCTTTGAATATAGAAATATAGATGTGAGCCAGGTTCGGTAGCTCAGCCTGTAATCCCGCACTTTGTGAGACTGAGGTGAGTGGATTGCCTGAGCCCGCGGGTTCGAGACCCGCCTGGGCAACTTGACGAGACCTCATCTCTACAATAAATCAAAAAATTAGCCGGGCGTGGTAGCGCGCGCCTGTATAGTTCCAGCTACTTGGAAGGCTGAGGTGGAAGGATCGCCGGAGCCCAGCAGGGTTGAGGCTGCGGTGGCTGGGAGCGGCCACTGCACTCCAGTCTGGGTGACAGAGTGAGACTCCAACTCAAAAAAAAAAAAGAAATATAGATGTGAAATCCACCGGGTCAGCTTTAGCACCCATTGGGTCAGCTAAAGAAAAAAGTCACAACAGAAGAGGAAACATTCATCACAGAAATAACAATAATGAGCTGCACAAGTCAGTTTGTACATGAAGAGTGAGCATTATATAAGAATGGGAAGGCCAGATCTCCATGTGGAAATCACTGCTCCTGTTTATGGGAGCAATATGTTTAAACTTGAATGTCAGAAAACGACGTGAATCAACCAGCGGCTGAGTGAAAGCATTGAAATGCATCCAACTTCCTAGCTGTAAAAGGCAATGATGTTTCATAACTATGTACGATGATAACCTTTGATGGTATGAGAGCACTGGGAGGCTGAAAAAAAACAGTGTAAAAGGGAAGCAAATTCATATGACCTCAGTGAGAGCTTTGGAGAAAAAGGCACTACCATGGAATAAAAGTGGTTAAAACTGGCCAAGCAAACACAGCAGCTTCCTCAGTCGGCCATGGTAGCGTGTGCCTGTTCCAGCTACTCTGGAGGCTGAAGGGGGGAGGAAGGATCGCTTATGCCCAGAAGTTCAAGGCTGCAGTGAGCAATGATCATGCCACTGCACTCCAGCCTGCACAACAGAGGAGACACTGACTCCAAAAATAAACAAAAAATTTTAAAATTAAAATAACTACAGCCAGGCATGGTGGCTCACGCCAGTAAACTTAATACCATGGAAGGCCAAGACGGGAGGATTGCTTGAGTCCCAGAGTTTAAGACCAGCCTAGGCAACAACGTGACACCATATTTCCACATAAATAAATGAATAAACAAACAAATAAAATTAAAATAACTAGCTCTTAAAAAGAGGGAATGTAAAGTTACTTGGTTCAGGTTTCATTCATATATATACTCAATAAACTCCTAGCAAAATTTCAAAGGAACTTTACAAATAGTACAAAAAAAACATTCTACCAGTCTGTTGTGTGGTCTTGAACTTGCCAAGTGCTTTCTGAGATACAAAGGAAATAGAAGACATCATCACTTCCCTCCAATTTAAATCTAGTTGGCTACCCAAAATAAATGGAAGGAGGGTCATTTAGTTTCCATGCCTGGGGATTCAGAGATCATGTGTCATGGAACTAACCAGAGAAGGGTATGCAAAGGAAGTGAATCTAAAGAAATTACTTGGAGCCGGGCTTGGTGGCTCAGCCTGTAATCCCAGCACTTTGGGAGGCTGAGGTGAGTGGATTGCCTGAGCCTGAGGGTTCGAGACCCGCCTGGGCCACTTGGTGAGACCTCATCTCTACAATAAATAAAAAAATTATCCAGGCGTGGTGGCATGCGCCTGTAGTTCCAGCTACTTGGAAGGCTGAGGTGGAAAGATCACCGGAGCCCAGCAGGTCGAGGCTGCGGTGGCCAGGAGCAGCCACTGCACTCCAGGCTGGGCGACAGAGTGAGACTCCAACCCAAAAACAAAAACAAACAAAAGAAATTACTTGGGGTTGAAATGCCCCAGTTCTGGACACAATACCCAAATAAATCATCATCCCAAGGATATTTGCTAAATATCTGCAAAACTTATTATTCTGTATGGCTGACTGTATACAAAGCGCCTTAGATGTGTTATTCCATGTAATTATTCCGCCGTCACCAAGAGGCATGTCCTACCACTGTTTTTCAGATGAGGAGACTGAGGCACAGAGAGGATAATTATCTTACCCTAAATGACAACACTAGTGAGTGGCCTGCAGTGTTAACCACTATACTCTACCAATGAGAGTAAACGCCTAAAGACTATGGAAGCTTCTGGTCAAATGGAAAAAAGATCACAAGTCTCAGCATTGATCTAAATATTTCTGCTAATGTAACAACTGCTTTAAAACATAGAAATTTGGTTTAGAAAGCTGGGCATGGTGGCTCACACCTATAATCCCAGCACTTTGGGAAGCAGAGGCGAGAGGATTGCCTGAGTCCAGGGGTTTGAGACCAACCCGGGCAACTTGGCAAGACCTTGTCTCTACAATAAATAAAAAAATTAGGTCGGGCTCGGTGGCTCAGCCTATAATCCCAGCACTTTGAGAGGCCGAGGCGAATAGATTGCCTGAGCCCGCAGGTTCGAGACCTAACCGGGCAACTTGGCCAGACCTCGTCTCTACAATAGATCAAAAATTAGCCAGGTGGGGTAGCACACACCTGTAGTTCCGCCTACTTGGAAGGCTGAGGCGGAAGGATCGCCGGAGCCCAGCAGGGTGAGGCTGCGGTGACCAGGAGCATGCCACTGCACTTCAGTCTGGGCGACAGAGTGAGACTTCAACTCAAAAATAACAAAAACAAAAAATTTGCCATGCATGGTGGCTCATGCCTGTGGTTCCAGCTACTTAGAAGACTGAGGAGGAAGGGTCACCTGAGTCCAGCAGGTCAAGGCTGTGGTGGCCATGAGCATGCTACTACACTCCAGCCTGGGTGACAACAGAGTAAGACTCCTAGTCAAAAAAACCAAAAAACAAAAAAACATAGAAATTTGGTTTAGAAATCTCATAGATACAGTACATTACATAACGCAGTTATTGTACAAAAGATTTTCAATGAACTACAACTACTCAGGGTATTTGCCAATTAAATACTGAGTCTTCTCAGCATTCCATTCAGCTTATGATGTTGATTATGCCAAGCAGAGTTTTGGCACAATTTCCTTCTTCCCTAAACTGGAATGCCTGATTTTGCCTAGCTTTGTCAGAAGAGGTTAGGTTTTAACTACATACAACCTGATTTCTTGAACCAAATTTTGTCTTGGGCTCAGTTTAGCCTGTTAGAAGGCCTGTTGAGATCCATAAGAGTAAGCTTCTACCAAAGGACATTTAAAACCAGGCTGGGTGCGGTGGCTCATGCCTATAATCCCAGCACTTTGAAAGACTGAGGTGAGAGGATTGCTTGAGCCTGGAAGTTCACTATCAGCCTGGGCAACACAGTGAGACCCTGTCTCTACAAAAAAAAAATTTTTAATTTAGCAGGGTGTGGTAGTGTGTGCCTGTAGTCCCAGTTACTCAGGAGGCTGATGCAGAAGGATCGCCTAAGCCCAGTGAGCTGTGATTGTGCCACTGCACTCCAGCCAGGGCAATGGAGTGAGATTCCCTATTAAAAAAAAAAAAAATTAAAGAAAGAAAATAAAAAAGACAGTCAAAAAAAAAAGGCTAAATCTCACTGAGATTTTGTTTGTGGTAACCCAGTGGACAACACTCCTTTTATTAAAATCCCATCTGAAAGGGTCTCAGGATTAAATGAAACTGAGATTCCGAGATCTCCAGCCCTTCTGTGGCAGGAAGTGTGTGTTTGCTTTCTCTCAGTTGCTCACACATACTGTTTGCACCCATTATTACAGTCAAACATTATACAAATCACTTGAATTTTTTTTTTTTGCATGTATTGATGGGAAAGTATCTATCATACAAAAACACACAAATAATGAGACCTAAAATTTGTATATCATAGACTGGAAAGAGGGCATGTATCCCAGAACACTCATCCCATAGGTCCACTCGGGGACATAAGCCAGGATGGTTACCATGGTATTGTAGTGTCGGGAGGCTGGAAGCAGTGTGGGTGCACATTAAGGGGGCATGGTGGAAACTGCAGTGGGGCATCGGCTGGACTGCTGTACCACAGTCAGGAGCAGCTGGCTGCACATCCCACAGCAACATGGATGGGGTGAAAATTCACCATCAGAATGAGTCCTGAACACAGCATATTTACATAAAGAGAGCATGCGGGCACAAAAAGCAGCAAGACACATTTCTTTTCTTGCTTGTTTTTGAGTTGGAATCTCATTCTGTCGCTCAGCCTGGAATGCAGTGGCATGCTCACAGCTACCACAGCCTCAACCTGCTGGGCTCTGGCAATCCTTCCGCCTCAGCCTTCCAAGTAGCTGGAACTATAAGCACGCGCATCCATGCTCAGCTAATTTTTTGATTTATTGTAGAGACAAGGTCTGACCAAGTTGCCCAGGCTGGTCTTGAACCCGTGGGCTCAGGCAATCCTCTTGTCTCAGCCTCCCAATGTGCTGGGATTATAGGTGTGAGCCACTGTGCCTGGCCCAAGACACATTTCTATAAGAATGCAAATAAATAGCAGGGCTCAGCTGGGCTCGGTGGCTCAGCCTGTAATCCCACGCCTTTGGGAGGCTG
>NW_007253013.1:710421-713056 GCF_000164805.1 Carlito syrichta | reverse complement strand
GCACTCCAGTCTGGGCGACAGAGTGAGACTACGACTCAAAAAAAAAAAAGCAAATAAAAACAAGTATATGCTTTACATACAAGTCCATTAGAATGGTTGCCAGTGGAAGAGAAACACAGATAAGAGAGAATAGATGTCTAAAACAGGAGAGGGGACTGGGCGTGATGGCTCACATCTGTAATTCCACCACTTTGAGAGTCCAAGGCAGAAGGATCGCTTGAGCACAGGAGTTCGAGACCAGTGTGGACAAAAAAGTAAGCCCTTGTTTCTTTTTTTTTTTGAGTTGGTGTCTCACTCTGTCACCCAGACTGGAGTGCAGTGGCTGCTCCCGGCCACCGCAGCCGCGACCTGCTGGGCTCTGGCAATCCTTCTGACTCAGCCTTCCAAGGAGCCGGCACGAGGCACTATAGGCACGCTACCATACCCGGCTAATTTTTGATTTACTGTAGAGATGATGTCTCGCCAAGTTGCCCGTGGGTCTCAAACCCGCAGGCTCAGGCAATCTACTCAACTCGGCCTCCTAAAGCACTGGGATTACAGGCTGAACCACCGAGCCCAGCAAGACCCGGCTTCTACAAAAAATTGGAAAATGAGCTGGGTGTTGTGTCGTGCACCTGTGGTTCCAGTTACTTGGAGGGCTGAAGCAGGGGTATTGCCTGACTCCAGGAGTTTGAGGCTACGGTGAGCTGAGATTGTATCACTGCGCCCCTGCCTGGGCAACAAGGTGAAACCTAGTCTCAAAAGAAAATAAAATAGACCCCTCATCTCTATAATAAGATAAAATAAACAGAGAGATGCCTTGCATGGACGGATGAAGTCAACTTGCTGTGAACTGATGAACAGGACAAGCTCAACTCCGTGCACCTGAAGTCCAAAGAAGCAGAGAAGAAATTCATGTAACCCCAAAAGATTTTTCTCTTGGGTGCTCAGCCCTGCAGCTTCTGAACAAAGTATTCGAGAGTGCAGGTAATGATTGCCAGGGGTGTTTCTTAAACACTTTTGATGTGCTTGGATGCTCTTTAGGCAAGAGGTTCCCAGCCATGTCTGCTGCGTGTTAGGACATCTGGGAAGATATTAAAAAATACCACCGCTGCGCCCCACCCCCAGAGATTCCGTTTAGGTGGTCTGTGGACCCAGGCAGCGGTATTTTTCAGACTCCCAGGTAATTCAAATGTGCATCCAGGATTTAACCGTTGCTTTAGACTTTTGCTTTTTTTTTCTTAGTTGCAAATGTTACATTCTTTGGCACTTGAAAAGAGACTACTGAAATCAGATTATGTTCCTTTAGCCAAACATTAATTTCATTATTAACAGAGAACACCAAAGAGAGAAAAATTCATTTTTAAATTTGATCATACATTCAAAACTTTTAGCTGGGCCACTGTGCGTGTTTGGGTTATACACTGCATAATTCTATGGGGTGTGTCCACAGTGTAGTCTATGCAGATGGAAACCCCTGGAGTTGCTCAGTGCACAACCTATCATACTGTACATAGCAGCCTGTCTGAGTATCCACTGCGCATCAGGCACCGGACTAAGTGCTGTGGCTACACTGGTGAAAAAGATGATACTGCCTGATAGAACGTCCAGTCTCCAGAATAGGCAGTCACATAGTTGACTCCCAGAAAGTGTGACTGTTTTTGAGTTGGAGTCTCACTCTGTCACCCAAGCTGGAGGGCAATGGCACGCTCCCACCACCGCAGCCTCGACCTGCTAGGCTCCGGCGACCCTTCTGCCTCAGCCTTCCAAGTAGGTAGAACTACAGGCGGAACTATAGGCGTGTGCTACCATGTAGCTAGGAAGGGAGGGACACTGAGGGAGCCCATATCAGGGCCTCTCACACAGTCTAAGGGGACAGGAAGGGCTTGCTGGAGGAACTGAAGTTTGAACCAAACCTGAAGAATACATACTGGGGGTGACGAGAAGGACAGTGCTGTCCTCCTAGAGGAGACATCCCTGGCAAGGCAGTTGTGCTCCCAACAAATATATCAAAGGGGCTGGATGTAAATGGGACTTCAAAGAAAGGCAGGACCAGCTTACAAAAGGTCTCATAGGTCAAGTTAAGAAGCCTGGCAGGTAGTTCCAGCTACTTGGAAGGCTGAGGCGGAAGGATCGCGGAGCCCAGCAGGTGGAGGCTGCGGTGGCCAGGAGCGGCCGCTACACTCCAGTCTGGGCGACAGAGTGAGACTCCAACTCAAAAAAAAAAAAAAAAGAAGTCTGGCAGGTTGGTCAGGTGCAGTGGCACCTACCTATAATCCCAGCACTTTGGGAGACTCAGGCGCTCAGGCGGGAGGATAGCGTGAAGCCAGGAGTTTGAGGCCAGTCTGGGCAACCCAGTGAGACCGCGCCTCTATAAAAAAATCAAAAAAATCAGTCAGGCTGAGGTGAAAGGATTGCTTGAGCCCAGGAGGTCGAGGCTGTGGTGAGCCATGACCATGCCACTGAACTCCAGCCTGGGCAACAGAGTGAAACCCCGACTCAAAAAAATTTTATTTAATTAGCACCATTAAATACTTGCAGGAAGAAGTGAGCAGATTGGGGGCAGGGGGTACTGCTTCTGGGCTTGTGTCACTGGAAATGCAAACTCACTCTTGAACTTCTTTTTTTTTTTTTTTGAGTTGGAGTCTCACTCTGT